>NW_020954559.1:16640689-16714984 GCF_900497805.2 Vombatus ursinus | reverse complement strand
CTTCCTTTCTTCCTTTCTTCCTTTCTTCCTTTCTTCCTTTCTTCCTTCCTTCCTTCCTTCCTTCCTTTCTCCCTTTCTCTTTCTTCTCTCTCCACATATACACACACACTTATATACACAAATACGTATATGCACAAACATAATATATTTAATTTTTGATGCATCAAATAAAATATATAAAATTATAAAGCAATTTTATGTAGGAATTTATAAATTTTAATAACATTTTATAAAATCTATAAATTATAATGGAATTATAAACGAAAGTTTATAAAGGAGTTGTATATATATATTTCAGTATAATTTGTTTCCTTTATAATATTCTGTATTTCATTTGATGCATTTAAAACCATTCTTCTGAGAAGGCATCCATATGCTTTAACCAGATTGACAAAGTGGTCATTAAAAAAAATTGGTTAAGACATAGAGTTAACATAGAACTTCTTTTCCCTAGATGCCCTCTGAAAAATCCTAGGTTTTTCTCAACCCTATACCTTGGACCACCATAGGTACCTACCACCCTTCCCCTATCACCAGGTACAAAGTTTCCATTTACAGCTTCATTTTAATAGCAGCAACAACAATAAATCTATCTGTCTGTCTGTCTGTCTATCTATCTATCTATCTACCTATCTATCGTGCTTTAAAATTTACAAAGTACATTTGATCCTCATGACAACACTGGGAAGTAGGTACTATTGTGATTCTCTTTTATAGATGATGAAACTGAGGCAGATAGAGGTTAAGGGATTTACCTTGGGTCACTCAGCTAGTGACTATCTGAGGTGGGATTTGAACTCAGATCTTCCTGATTCCAAGTCCAGCATTCTTCACTACCTATCAGGGTTTCTGTGGTGCTCTTTGACTGCTGTCACATTCCTTTGCTTAAAGCCAGATTTTCTGGAGCTAATTAATGATCTTAGAAGGAATAGATCTTATTTCAGTACCAGACCTAGTTATTAATAACTATGTGATAAGTATCAACACAGGAAAGCAATAACAGTGACAGCAATAACAACTTGGGAATCAGAGACCAAATCCATTTTGCCAGCCCTAGGATCTGATATCTAATGTGGTCAGAGACCACACAGATACTAAGATGTTTCCCTGTCCACTAGAGCTCTTCTAGTTTGCATTTCATGCTGGAGTCCAGCTCTGTGACCTGCATTCTTGAAAGAAGAATGTGTATGTGTCCTGGTCTGAACTCCTTTGAATAGAGACTTAATTTCAGGAACTGAACTGAATTTCCTGAGAGACAGAAACTGTAGGTAAATTATCATTGATTTAAAGCTGGAAGGGACCTTATAGACAATTGAGTCCACCCCTCACATTTTATAGATGAGGAAACTGAGGCACACAGAGGTATAATAGCTTTCCCAGGGTCACATAGCTCCTAAGCATCTAAGGTGGGATTTGATCCCTATTCTTCCTGACTCTAAGTCTTGGTTCCCTTTCTGTTATGCCACTCTGAGTTGCCCTGAAGTTCTTCTTTTTCAAAAGAGGCACAGGATATAACAAAGTTATATCTTTAAAGAAAGTAATGCTGGTTCTCTTAACTTAATAATATCAAATGCATAAATGTTAATTACATTTATTTATATATCCTAGTTCTAAAATAAAATGAGGGCAGAATAAGAGGGATGTCTCCTAGCAGAAAGAAAATTCTCAGCTGGTAATGAGCTTGAATCTAGACTAAAAGTACCCTTACGTGTACTTGTAAAAGTGCCATGGTACCCTGCATTGGTAATGAGATGTGCTTAAGGCTTTAAAATAAACCATCTTATGTTAGAGATGATAGTGATGATTGTCCTTACTATTAATAAATAAACACTGTGGCATACTGGGTAGAGAACTGACTGTAGAGTCTGGGACACATAGTTTCAAAGTGATTTATGAAACATACTGGTTTTGTGACGGTCTATAATTCTCTGATGGTGCTAGGTGGCGCAGCTGATAGACTGGAGTGGGGATAAAATTTGGACCTAGTGAGTCAAGAATAATGGACTTGACTTCAAATCCAGCCCTAGGCAAGTCATTTAACTTCTATCTGCCTCAGTTTCCTTATCCATAAAATGGGGCTAATAATAGCACCTTGGGCAGCCAGGTGGCACAGTGAATAGAGTGCTGGCCCTGGAGTCAGGAAGACTCAGTTCAAATCTGGCCTCAGACACTTGATAGCTCTGTGACCCTGGGCAAGTCACTTAACCCTGTTTGCCTCCGTTTCCTCATCTGTAAAATGAACTAGAGAAGGAAATGGCAAAGCACTTCAGTATTTTTGTCAAGAAAACCCCAAATGGGGTCACAAAGAGTCAGACATGACTGAAATGACTGAACATCAATATAAGTCTCTGAACTTCTCAGTGCCTCAAGGTACTGTACCTTGTACAGTGCCTCTAAGGCTGTACTCAAGGTAGGTGCTGATAAGTATTGGTAAAAAGAGTTGTTCCAGGGGCAGGTTGGTGGTGCAGTGGATAGGGCACCAGCCCTGGAGTCAGGAGGACCTGAGTTCAAATCTGGCCTCAGACACATTACACTCACTAATTGTGTGACTCTGGGCAAGTCACTTAACCCCACTGCCTAGCCAAAAAAAAAGTGTTCCTCATGAGGAGTTTCCTATGTCAATGAAACCACAGGTCCAATAAAAAAATCAGTAATAACCTTAAATTCACATAGCACTTTGCAGTTTATGAAAGATGTTTAGAAGTAGAATGGGCTGCTCTGGGAGGTAGTGGTTTTCTATTCTAGAAGTCTTCAAATTGTATTTGGTTGACTATTAGCTAAGGATGCTATACAAGAGAATTATATTCAGCAATGGTTTGATCAGACTCAGGACAGTCACTTCAACTGCATATTATTGGTCAAACCAGTCTTTGATAATCAAAGTTATACATGTCAAAGGATCTAGAACTGGTATAATGGTTCCTAGAGATCAGTTAGCCTAACCTCTTTATTTTAGGAAGGAAGGAAGGAAAGAAGGAAGGAAGGGTGGGAAGAAAGGAAAGAAGGGAGAGAGAGAGAGGAGGGAAGAAGGGAGGAAGGAAAGAAGGAAGAAAGATAACAAACATTTATTAAGTGCCTACTGTATACTAGGCAGAAAGAGGCTAAGCAACTTTCCCAGAGTCACACAGCTATCAGTTGCCTGAGGCTGGATTTTAACTCATGTCTTTCTGACTCTAGGCCTAGTACTCTAACAACTGTGTCATCTAGTTACCTATGAATTAGGAAACCAAGACTCAGAGAATTTCACTCACTTTCCCATGATGATGCAAGTAGCGGTAATAGCTGAACTGGAATTTAAACCAAAGTCAACTGATTACAAATTCAGTATTCTTTCTACTACAAATTGTCAGATAATTTAAAGATTCCCCAACATCCTGGTCTCTCTCCTTTGAACATACTCCAGTTTATCATTGACCTTATTAAAGTGTGGTACTCAGAACTGACCCCATCCCTCTGGTGTGGACTGAGCAGGACAGAACAGTTAGGACTCCTAACTCCCTGTATGTGGATGCAACCTAATATCTAATTTTTAGGCAGCAGCATCATATCAATGACTCATACTGAGCTTGAAGTCAACTAGAATCCTTAAATCTTTTTGACATGAGCTGTCTATTCTATCCTGTACTTGAGTGGTTTATTTTTTTTTTAATCTAAGTTCTGGGCTTTACTTTGATCTCCATTAAATTTCATCTTGTTAGATTCAGCTCATTGTTCCAAAGCTGTTGAGACCTTTTTGCATCCTAATTCTCAAATTCAGTGCAGCTGTCCCTCCCAGCTTCATGTCTTCCACAAATTTCACAGGTATGCCATCTATATCTTCATCTTAGCTATTGATTAAAATGTGGAGCAGGAGAGGGCCAAAGGTCGGGTCCTGGGGCACGCCATTAGATGCTGTCTTCTTCCAGGTTCAAACTGGTTTGTTAATAGGTGTCACCATTCAACCTGCTACCCATCCACTTACCTATACTCTTCTTCTTCCTGTATCTCGTTTTGACTTGTCATTTAAAAACGAAAGAAGAGGAGGAGAAGAATAAAGATCTATAATGTGTCCATTGGGCTAAACCACAGGCAGGCTGAACATCTATGGATTGTATGCAGAGAGCCCCCCTACCCCTTAGCAGAAAAGCCATTCCAGGGTGATTGGTAGTGAAGTTTGAAATCCTTGTCTAATTTCAGATTAAGTAAAACATAAGCAGTTGGTAAATGCCAAGATTATAAAGTTGCTCAAGCAAAAGATTGCTTTGAAATCTGAAGCAGAGCCACAGATGTCAGGGAGTATTTTCCATTCAATGGTTCCTCATGGCATAGGCACATACTTCCCAGATACTAAAACCCCACCGTGGAACATTTGTCCTTCTGTTATATGATGCGAGTAGTCATATGAGAAGTAGAAATATGTCAAGGACTCTAATTTGATAGAGAGATGAATGAGGAAATGAAAGCAAGCTTTGGACTTTTCCCCCTTCATTATCATTTGTCAGTGTGAATTATTATAGAACAATAGGAAGGGAGGAAAAGTTGGACTGGCCCTATAGGGTAAAGGACCACTGAAAAGTATTATTAGCAACATACTCCGATGATGCATCCATTATTGTATTGTCATGGGTATTCCCTCCAATTATGTGGATTCCATCCCATTTATGCTTGCCCATCTTGGGTTGTTCTTGCCCATCTCCTCCTATAAATCTGCCCTGGAGGATTCACCCAACATGCTGTCTCAGCTGGAAATTTCTTATTTCCTGGGCTGAACCAATGAAAGCATCAGTCCAGATCCTGAAGTTTCACCATAACTTCTGATTAGCTGGTGTGGTTAGTGGAGCGTGCTCAAAATATCAGAATCATGGGTTTGATTATCGTTCAGGACAATTCTTTTCCATTGCCACCAACTATGAATGTAGCCTCTGGTCAGAATTTAAGGTTCCATCATGTCCCCACATATTCATAGCAACACTTTTTATGATAGAAAAGAACTCTGATAAGGGAATGGCTAAACAAATTGTGGTACAGGAATAAAATGAAAGGAATAGTAACTGTGCTATAAGAAATGACAAGCACGATGAATTCAGAGAACTGTGGGAAGATTTATATGAACTGATACAGGGTAAAGAAAGCAGAACTGGGAAAATAATATATATAATAACTCTAATGTTGTAAGCGCAAAGAAAAGAAAATGAAAGTAAATACTTTGTAATTAAAATGAGCAAGTTTGACCCTGGAGAAGATATGAGAAAACATCTTTCCCTTTTTGCAAAGGTTGGGAGCTATGAGTATGGGATATAGCATGTTCTGCCAAGAGCAATTGGTGTATTGGTTAGTACTGCTGAATTACTATTTTTATCTCTTTCTTTTCAAATCTTTATTACGTGGGATAGCTCTTTGGGTAATGAAATATATTTGAGAATAAGAGTGATATTATAATAACCTTTATATAATACATAAAATAATAAGTAAATATATTTATAGAATAAATATATTTACTTATTATTTTATTTATATTAATATATTATCTTAATGAATAAATATATAAATATACTAAATCAATAAGTGGATTTGTATAATAAATAAAATTAAAAAATTTAGAAAAAGAAAAAAAGATTAGTCTTTAAAAGTTCAAGGTATAAAAGACTGGCCTCTCCTGATGCCCGCATCATTCCATAGGAATGACCTTAGTTTCTCAAAGATAATGCCAAAAGAGCACAAATTCCACCAGATCCTATCTCTCTATAAGGCTGTGGCAACCGGAGTGGGGCACTGTGCTTAACATGCCACCACAAGCCAAGATGAGGCAAATCATAATCTTGCCCAAGTTTGCTGCCCTCCTTCTAGTGTAGAAGTTCTTAAATTGGGGTCTGTGAATTTTTAAAAACTATTTTGATAACTATTTCAGTATAATTGGTTTCCTTTGTAATCCCAGGTATTTCATTTCCATGTATTTAAGAACATTTCTCAGAAGAGTCCCCATGCTTGGCTCACTTGCATGACGCACAAATAGCTTAAGAACCCCTGTTCTGGTGCGATTTCCCTGATTGTCTGACAGTCGTTTCTTAGAATTCCTTTCTTGTCCTCCTTCCTGTCCCATGAACTTGAGTTACCTACGAACTCTGGCTTGACTTTGTTGATCATCTCCCAGATCACTACATAGGCAATGATCCTCTTTTCTCATGAGGGCTCTTTGATTTGGAGTCCTATTTAATTAGCCAATAATTACACTGGCACTATGCCTCATGTCCTGGCTAAGGGATAGGCATGCTGCTAAGCTAGAAAGGCATCAGTAGAATTGCAGAATATAGAATTAGAAGAAGCCTTAGAGATCTTCCAATCCACTTTTCATTATTGACACCACCATCTCTTCCTCTCCCCATTACATACACACCTCTTTCACAAATATGGAAACTGGCCTAGAGAAATTAAGTGATTTTTTTCCCCCTCAAGGTCACTTAAGGATTAAGGAGCAGAGGTAGGCTCTGAATCTGGGTCTTCTAATTCTAAATTCTGTGTTCCTTCCATGACATCAACACACTTCCTTCAAACACAGGCCTAGTCCTGAACTTTGTATCTACCATCTGACGAACAGTTACGTCTGAAATGGTTCATCCTCAAAAGATTGACTTCTAGACATCTCATGAAGGAAGAAAAGGCTGTGTGGAGGCAGCATCAGAATAAGAAACATTCACATTGAAGAAATTAAAGATATTTTGAAGTGCTGAAAAAGTAAAAAAATAGAAGCCGCAATTAGTTCTGTCACGGGACCTCACCTTCCCATCTAGTGAGATCTCTTGTGTGAAGAAAAAAAAACGGGGGGGGGGGGGAAATGTTTCAAGCCAAACAATACAAACACAGCTGGACATACTTTATGTAGACAGGCCTAAGCGAAATTCAAGTTAGATGCATAATAACTTTTTTTTCCCGAAAAATTCTCATTTGACATTTATATGGTGAAAAGGTATAGAGTCCCCAGGGAAAATGAGAGGTAGAAAATGCACACCTGAAAATAAAATGCAATTTAATTTTAAAAATTATTTTAAAAACATATAAATGCAAAACAAAGAAAAACATTTTTTTAAAAAATTCAGGGTAAAAAAACTCGAATGTAAAAATTGTTTTTCTATATCAAGTTGCTTACTGTCTCAGAGAGGGGGGAGGGGGGAGGGGAGGGGTAGAATTTGGAACTCAAAATTTAAAAGAAAATGTCAAAAATTGTTTTAACATGTAATTGGGGAAAAATAAAATATTATAAAAATTGTTTTATGTGTCATTACGGGAAAATAAAATATTATTAAAATAATAATAAGAAGGAAAGTTTAGGGTCCTAAATAAAGGAAGTTTGATGGCCTTGGTGGGGTCTACTCTTGTTAGAGCTCACATGAGGTACTGTGTCCAGTTATGGGTATCATCGTAAGTAAGGAGAATGGTGATTGGTGGCTCAAAAAGAATGAGGATATTTATTCTGAAGTGGAAAAGATTTACACCAGCCATCTAAATATTTGAAGATTTGATTTTTGGAGGAAAGATTGGACTGAAGACAGAACTGTGATAACTTGTGAGGAATTGCAGGCAGAGAGAAAGTTGTATGAAAAGTGGAATGGGTTTCCTTGTGACAGCTGGGTGATACAGTCAAAGGAGCGCTAGGCCTGGAGTCAGGAAGACCTGAGTTCACATTTGACCTCAGACACTCACTATGTGACCTGGCCAAGTCACTTAACTTCTATCTACTTCCATTCCCTCATTTATAAAATGAGCACAATGATAGCACCTACCTTGATGGATCTTCTGATGGATGTGAGGATGAGATAATGCTTGTAAAGTTCTTTGCAAACCTTAAAACCCTATATAAATGCTTTTATTATTATTATTATCATTATTATTTATTGTTGCTGTTGAGAAATTATTAGAGAGGTAGCAAGTTCCCTGTCACTGGAAGTATTCTAGTGAAAGACAGCTGACCATTTCCAAGAAATATTATAAACAGCATAATGATTAGATAAGGTTTAAAGTCCTTTCCAACACTAAGGTTTTTTTAATTCACATCCTCCTCTGAATGTCTACTGTAGTAACCTTTGCACTGCGATCATCTGGAAAATACTGACATTTCTGTTTGATTCTCCTCCGAGGATCCTATTTTTGTTATCTGTACTCAGGACAAGAAACCTGCCTCAATGTTATATTAAGACATCTAGTCCTTGTTGGCAGCCAATATCATCAAAAACAGTGATATGATTTTCTAGTTCAAGGGTTAAATTGCTTGCAGTAATTAGCATTTAGAAATAATTGATCACTAAGGCATCTAAGTATAGACTTAGCTCTCTTTCATGTCATCCTCTGGACCAGTGAAAAAGGATCTCAGGCTAGAGAGAGAAAAATGTGTCTTTATGCAGTCTTTCCTGCAGGCTTGGTGAGTAAACTCTAAGGGAGCCTTGATGTCTCTTGGAGGACTTTTCTTCTAGTGCCTTCTGCCTAGACATTCAGTTGAGAAACCACTTGTGAAATACTGAGCTGATTATGTTTCCTCTTCCCACTCTTACAGCTTTACCAGGGAGTTAGCTGGCCAAATGAAATTCAAGTTGGCATGAAAATGTTCTTCCCATGTCAGTATCTTGATTCCCTCACCCAAGTGAGGTGTAGTTTGCACAGCCGAAAATAACTTCATGGAGTTTGTTCCATAAACAGAGGTTCCCCATCTACCCTTTTATCATCTTTTGTTTTAAAATATTAAACATAGTGTTATCTTTCCCCTTAATTTTTTAAAAAAAATGTTTCTTTAACATTTATAACAGCATGAGATTCCAGGTGGGAACCAGATAGGGTGGGCAGGTGGCAGATTGGTTTCTTACCCACTTCTGCTCACATGCCAGCATCATTCCTGACAGTGTCCTTGTTCTCTGATATTTAGTCCAGAGTCCTTCTCCACCAAAGAATAATACATGTGTGTACAGGAAGACGGGAGACCAATCAATGTTGGCCTCTGCCCCTCATAATAAGGGCTGAGAAACCCACCAAGTTCATTTTCATTTGAGATCCAAGACTTCCATTAGGAAGATGAATAACTGTTTGAAAATGGAATGGATTGCTGATGGTTGTATAATAAGTTTCCCTTCCTTCAGGTCTCATTCAGTGAGCATCTATCAAGGGCCTACTATGTGCATACTACATTGTGGATATAAAAAGTGAAACACACCCTCCCCTCAAGGAGTATAGATTTTATTAGATAGAAGAGACATCCATTTGGGACCATCGAGGTAGACAGTGTGGTAAACCGAATGACATTTCTTGCTTCCTTTCTGTCCCAAGATTTTGTGATTCACAATGAGTCATTTCCAGAAATGATTGTCCCTAATGATGCCTGGGTTTCAAAATGTTATTCCTCCTCTCCTCTCCTCTCCCTCTCCCTCTCCTTCTCTCTCTCCCTCTTCTCTCTCTCTCCTTCCTCTCTCTCTTTCTCTCTCTCCTTCTCTCTCTGTTCTGTCTCTCTCTCTCCCTCTTCTCTCTGTCTCTCTGTCTCTCTCTCTTTATCTCTCTCTCCCTCTCTCCCTTGCTTCTCTCCCTTTCTTTCTCCCTCCCTCCGCCCCCAGTCTCTGTCTGTCTCTAAAGAGTAGGCACTGAACCATTTCTTCACCATCACCACTTAGCTTCTGTACTGTTATTAACTTTGTCCAACTTTCCTAGTTGTAAATAGCATTTTCTTTGACAATTGGCCAAATATTGTTAATGATTCCTTTTTGGTGGGGGTAGACAATGAAGTAGAGATGAAAATGAGTGGGAAATAATTCCTTTCATTCCCTGCTCTTTACACAATAGTCCCTTTTCCTGGGGAAGGTAACTGACAGTCTCCATCTTTCCAAAGATCATCTCCTAAGATAACAGACCACATACCAATTCTTACCACCATTAGCGCAGTGCATTTTTTTCCTCCACTAATAGAATAACCCCACATCTCCTAGCACAATGTTACTCATGTCCTGCATGATGAATCATCACTTCCTCTTAGCATTGTCTAATTCAAGGTTGGTTACACCCTTCCATTGCTAAACGGGAAATTGTTCTACCTGCCAGATACATGTGTGCTGCATGAGTAGCTGCCTCAGCCATATTCCAACACAATAGGGAGGTCCAGCTCCCAAAAGCTTATATGAATTTTGATTTCATACGGCCTTACCATACATAATGATTGTTCTCTTAAATTGTTGGGCTATTTCTCCTGTGGAAAAAAAAAAGGCATCAAAATGGTGAGGGAGCAAAGGAGAATGAGACAATGGGAAATTTGGGAATAATGGGGAAATGAGCACCATACTAACACATTTCCTAGACAAGGACAAAATTCCCACAACTCTTCCATGAGAACTTTCATAGATATATTATATAAAAGGAGAGGAGAGAAAATGGAAAAACGAACAGATGCTAAGATGAAGAATGAGTTCCCTTGTCTCTACTGCTTTTCTTCTAATTCTTTCCGGAGAACCCTATTCATCATGGACTTGACATGTGCAAGGCACTATGCTAGGCACATACTGTGATGGAATTTAAATGGGGTATTCCTGGATTTACTCTTATTTAGACTATTCTCATCAAAAGCAGCCTTTTTCTAACTTGTCACTTAATTTAGTAAATTGTTAGAGCAAATGTGGCATGCAAATTGCCTTTTTCTCACTCCAGAATGTCATACATTGCTAAGGACTGACAGGGATTACAGACATTTGAAGTGGAAATTAGTTGAGTAGGGGCATGCAGTTATCTAACTCTGATTGTCTGCTTTTAATATTTTGAAAATTAGATTATGCTTTGTTTCCGTCTTGCAAAAGTGGGGAAATGGTGTTTTTGAAAGAAAATTTTAAAGTCCCTTACTATGCAAGGATAAATTAATTATAGGCAATGAGATTAGTCATCTTGGAGATTGAATTTATTGTGACAGTTTAGGAGTCTTGTCTGTATAATAGTCTCTCAAATTGTGATAACTCCACTAACTATGAATATACATGTAGTATGTGCCAACTGTCTGCCCTCAAAAAAACTGCCATCTATTGAGTTGCATCCTTAATAGCTTCTGTTATTGTTATGTCTTTTATGTGAAATGCATGGGGACGGGTTTGACTTAAACTTTAAGGAGAGTTGAAAATCCCCAAATCTTGCTTTGGCCAGGCTTAAATAACAGTACAGGTTGGAAAAATTACTTGGAGAAACTTCATTGTGAAAATGACCAATCCTGATGATTTAGGGACAAAACTAAATATTGGGTTCCAAGGAGCATATGGGCTATGATTCTTTTTTATCAGTCTGACAAGTGGAAGAATTGGTGATTTTTTTCCCCCTTGTGTGTCTTGGTAACTAGTTTGGCTCTCAAGAGCCCGGATTCACTGCCTAATTGCAAACCCTTCTGCTTTCCCACCTGAACTGTCTGCATTTTGCATTTCCTGTCAGATTTAGAAATCCAGGTCCTGCCCTGTAAATCCACCAAGTTAGGCCTAGCAAAAGCCAAACTGGAAGAAATGGTTTAACAGTGTCTACCTTAGGAGCAGAGACAGGAAGACAGAACTGAGTCGTGTAAAATCACTGCTTGCCTTCAAGTCTAGAGTTTGAACAAGCCAATAATATCACCAGTCTTTAAGGAAGCTTGGATTTCTAAATAAGGCTATAAATAATTTCACAAATGGTGCCCTGTGCTGTATAATAGAGTGTGCTGATTTTGAGTGGTGCTGCAAGAATAAATTTGCTGAATGAATAAATCTGCTGTGCCCTGCCAGTTGGCTGTGATAGAACAGCCCAATGCAGTAATAACCTCTTTAAAAGAATACATTAGCAGAGCATAAAGGGTACACACACACACACACACACACACACACACACACACATATACACGTAAATGATCTCTAATTCATTAAGAAACAGCCAGATCAGTTCATTCTTTTTTTTTTTTTTCCTGCACCACCAGACTGATAAGAATTCAAATGAATTTTCTGCCCCACCTCCAAACTCAAGTTTCTGGTATGGGTGTATCTTTGGGCAGCAGGCTATGGACCTTAGTTCCTATTAACACCAATTAAAGGTCTGTGCACAAATCCCCAAACCGGAAGATGAGAATAAGAGGTATCTTTCTGCTGGTTAGATTGGAATTTAATGAGACCTGACAGATGTAATATAGAAAGATAAGTGTGTAGTGTGGGCAGATTGGCTAAACTGCATTGCATAGAGATTTTCTTGCAGAATGTAGCAGACTTTCTATCATTTGATCCTGGTAGTGGTTTCATTAAAATGTGTTGTAGTAGTGACAGGAGTGAACTTGGGGGAGATTTTATTCCTGTTCCTCCCCATCTCCCTAGCCTTACACAGGATCACTGCTGGCATTGGAATGGTTTTTTAGAATCCAGAGATGGAGATGGAATTAGTCTGGTTAGCAAATAAGAAAACAAGTGGGGGAAGTGCTTTCCTTTTGTAGTTGAGATGGAGTGCTGCCTGGCATTCAGCAGAAACCAACAGACCTCCCTTGGTCCTCACCTCATGAATAATCATCAGGCTCAGAAACTGACTGAGGTCAGATATTTAAGTCTGGGCATCTCACTGATGAGTGACCATCAAGCAGGTAATACTGAGAAAGATTAAAGGAATAGCTGGATGTGATTAAAGTAGGAGGTAGATATGTGCTCCCTCTACGAGTGGAGAATCTTACCACATAAACAACAGCAGCAGCAACACATACACATTTGTGTTTGTGTATGTTTGTATATTGGACAGCTAGGTGGCACAATGGATAGAGCACTGGGCTTGGAATCAGGAAGACTCAATTTCCTGAGTTCAAACCTAGCTTCAGTCACTTATTGGCTGGGCAAGTCATTTAACCCTGTTTGCCTCAGTTTCCTCATCTGTACAATGAGCTGGAGAAGGAAATGACAAACCAATTCCAGTATCTTTGCCAAGAAAATCCCAAAATGGGGTCACAGAGACCCGCAACTAAGAAATGACTGGACAACAACAAATGTTTGTATATTTACTCCAATAACCTCAGGAGAAGGTGGTGCTAATTTCTAATCATAGCCTTGAGCATGGGAAAAATGGTTTGTATTATTTCTAGCCAGCAGGGCATAGTAGTTAGTGTTCTGAGCTTGGAGTCAGGAAATCCTAGGTTCAAATCCAACCTCCATCACATACTAATTGTGTGAGTAAGGAAATCATTTAATATCTCTGAGTCTAATACTCTAATCTGCAAAAAAGAGAGGGCCAGACTAGATTGCCCTCAAGGTTCCTTCCAGCTGTAAATGTGGGATCCTTACAAGATTCTCTTCCTCCAAGTTATTTTGGAGCTGATCTTCAATGAGGACCATCAATTATTTGTATTTCACTTGTCGAACACACTTAGAGTTGTGCTGGTAAATATTTAACAACTGACTCTCCAGAAAGGATAAAAGTGCACTTTTAAACTTATCCGAATTATTAACATTTTCTCTATCACTATCTAAAGTTCAGACAAGCAACAAAACAGTAAGTTGAGCCTTGATTGGAGGTGTTGGTGGATTCCTGAGATCCAAAGGATCGAACTGAAAATATAACAATTGACTCCTGAGAGGCTATTCAAGTTGGCTCCAGTCTACCCCTGAATATAAACTATTTTGGGATAATAGCCCAGTGGGGGTGAACAGGCCAGGAGCCAGAGATGTAGATTTTGGGTCTCAGCCCTGCCACAGACTAGTCCTAAAATATTTCAGTGTCTCCTGTTTCCTCAACTATGACCTTTATGACTCATTTAGAGGTGCCACCCACCTCAGGATGGTTGGGTTGTGAATCTTGTAAGCGATATTTGCAAAGTGCTTTGAACTCCTCGGAATGAAGGTGTCTGTGTGAAGCTGAACCTGTTTCTTTGTCTCTGGGGGTTTGTCAGTCATGTCACCCAACTTCACTGTGTGAGATGTGTGTGTGTGTGTGACTACTTAGTATACCAAAGCACAAATATGGGAAAGTGTAAGAAGCACAGTGTAAACACTGAGTTATTTTATTAAGCAAAGTAGGGATAGAAGAATGGGGTGGGAGATGGAGGCTGTAAATCAGATTATAATTCATAAGAAGGCTTTTTCCTACCTCAGTATACAAAGGCTTTTTTTTCCCTTTTGCTAGAATCTGTACCAGAGAGTTTTTGTTTTTTATTTAACACAATCTACTGGAAGGAACAGTTTAGACTTTGCTTCCAAAAGCCTTCTTCCCAATTCTAAATAAATCACTCTCCTGGTAATGACTAATACAGAAAAATGCAATCAGAAAATGTTGGCAAGGAAAAGCTCAACTTGGGACAGGCCTTTTGGCTTAGGTTAGAAAAGTTGAAATTTTTTTTTTTCTGGAGGCTAGAGGATGTAATGTAAGCCAAGTCAGAGGGGACAATTTCCCTCTGGACAGACACTCAAATTGGGTTCCAGGACGCACGTTCTTTCTGTAAATGATGGGAGGCAAGGGGTGGGAAAGATAAGAAATAAAAGTTGGAGCAGTCAGCATTGAACTATCTCTAGGGAGCAGGCAGGGCTGATATTTATGATGCCAGATCAATTAGCCATGTCCAGAGATGGCAAACTACTGCTGCTTTCTCTCATGGTTACCCTTATACATAATAAGACATAGTTAATCTCATTTGTCACACATATTTATCTGTTATTCATTTAGAGGCTCTGTGTATCACTCTTTCTTTTCAATTCAATAAACTTCTAAGTTCTTGATTGCATTCAAGAGGTTGTGCTAGGCTTTGAAGATACAAAGACGGTATTGAAATTTTCCTGCCCTCAGTGGGCTTACATTCTGCTGTTACATACCCATAAATAAATATGAGGTATTTAGTGGCAAAAGATAGCATTAATGATGTTTGGGGGATGCAGAGGGAGGCATGGAAAGCAGGGTCAGGGAAAGGGGAGCCATAAAGGGAAGAGGTAGCAGAGAATTCCAGTCATGGGCGCTGGCTTGTGTCTTCAAGGCCATGTGACCTAGTTACATAGTGACTAGACTTTCCGTTAAGTGCTAGGTTTGAAGCCTGCCCCAGACATTTACTAGCTGTGTGACCTTAGGCAAGCTATTCAACCTTGTTGAAGCTCAGTTTGCTTATCTATAAAATGGGGATAATCATGATAGCACCCACCTCACAGGATTGTTGTATTAAATGAAATAATATACGTACAACCAAAGAGCTACATAAGTAAACTATAATTATTAGAGAATAAACTGTTTGATGGTCAGGAATATGTTGCCTCTGACCAATGTCTCAATATCCATATACTATACAGATTAGTTCAGAAGTACTTGTTTTTTCATGATGATGGTGATATTCATGTTGGGTTCCTTATGATCATGCTTCTCCTGGGATCTGGCAATATGTGTGGAAAAGCTGTTTCATTTTTCCCTTACCTCAATTTGAAGACATATAAGAAGATACCTACCAAGCTAAGGATCACATTAATGCTATGCCACAAGTATCCAGGAAGAGTACGTCACATAGGCCAGAAGTAGGAGCAGCATACTACGCATGGTATGATGATATTCCACATGGCGCCTCTGGTGCCTGTGGGGGTGTTTGATGAGTCAGCTTCTCATTTATTTTCCCAGAATATGAACCAAGGAATATAAGCCCAAGCTTCATTTCAACATTTCCCTTAGAAGTTGTAAGCCAGTCATCCCATCCTTCTCTCACTGCCCCAAGAGCCCCCACCCCCTCCACCATGGGTCTCTCTTGTTTTCCCCAGTTATAGGTAGTATGTACTTTAGTTTAGTCTATTTAATGCTTCTTCTAGGAACTAGCACCTAGAATCTTTCTCTTGGCTCTCTAGGTTTGTTTTTCCTATTTTCTGATCAGGTTCATTCTTCATTTCTACTGATAGATGTTCCCCACCCTCCTCTCCTTGAAATGTGCTTGTGTCTAAACCTAGATCTTCTTGACTCAGGATCCAATGTTATAGCAACTTTATCAGGTTGCTTTCAAGACATGCTAGTTCCCATGGCTGGCATTCACTGACATCTCATTCCTTGTCTTCCTTCAGGCTTAGCTTGGATGTATCCCAAATGAAGTCTTTCCCTAACTCTGTTCTTTCCCCTTCCCTCTATCCCTCCCTACTCTCCCACACATCCCTTTCCCTTCTCCCCCACCCTGCCCCTTTTCTTAATGATAATTCAGTTAGGTCTTGTGAAAATCAAAGAGGAAGAATTTAGGCACAAGACCTAACTGCATTCCTTTCCTGGTCCCCTGGTTTTTAGGTCAGCAGGTGCCTAGATACAACCAACCATCTTTTTTTTTTTAAAAGCAATCTCTTTTAATATGATTATACATGTATAACCTGCATCAGATTGCTTGCTCTCTTAGGGAGGAAGGGAGGGGGAAAAAATTGGGAACTCAAAATCTTATAAAAGTGAATGTTGAAAACTAGATTTACATGTAATTGGAAAAAATAAAGTACTATTAATTGGAGGGGGGGAGCAATCCCTTTGGAGAATCATCACCAGAATTCCAAGGAAAAGATCACCTCTAGGAAGGGCAATAGGAGAGGGCTCTCATAGTTAAGGCTTTTAGAAATAGGGGAAGTCCTCAAGACACACAGAAATAGTTTTTGTGTTGTTTTTGTTTTTTTTGTTTTTTTTCAGATTCAGGAACGCAGACTCATAAACTTCCAGAATTTAGATCTGAATGAGATCTTGGAGATTATTTTGTATATCCCTTTCATTTAACAATGAGGAAACTGAAACCCAGAGAGGGAAGTGACTTACTCAGTGTCACACAGAGGTTTAAGTATCAGTCAGAGCCAGAATTAGAATCCCAGGTTCTCTGACTTTAAACCCCAGACTCCTCTTAGACCATGCTAACTCCCCCATAATACCCTTAGCACTTAGCACAGTTGCCTGGCACATAACAGGCACTCAACAAATGTTTATTAAATGACTGATTATATAATTCATGAGATTTCTTGTCTTAAAAATTAAGACTTCAAAGCCTGTGGCTAGCTAGATAGACCCAGTGCCCATTCTTTCAGTGGCTGGCTGAAGACGAAAAAAGATGAGACAGCCTCCTTAGAAGTCTTGGTGTATTCCTTTTGGCATGTTTTTGAGATTGATGACAGATTTCAGTGAAGGCTATACTGGCAGCCTCCTTCAGTGGTGGAATATGTGAGCAGACAGGTTTGTGCATTTCCATGGACTCCATGAGAATAGAGTTGAGCTTGATTTAGAGGTATCAGGAAAAGGAAGGCAAAATAAATTCCAGTATCCTGACACAAACTAGGCACTAGACACTTTTTCCTTAGCTCCTAATCTCTATCAGCCTTCCACTACCACCTTTAGCCAGTTTGGGAAGCAAAATTCAGGTTAATGGTTTCCAGATGTGATCCGTGGTGAATCCAATAACTTTGGTCACAGATAAATTTGTCTTTCTAATTTTGGGGGGTATTGCTTGCTAAGATCCATGGGGTGCCTGGCATTGTACTTGATGCAGAAGAGACACCTTTCCAGATCAGATGATAAATTCTGACCCTCAAGAGACTTAGAGTTTGGTCAAGAGGCAGAGAAGAGCTAACTCTACAATTAAATGTATATGCATAAATAACATACATACATATACACAGTATGTGCATATTGTCTGTTATTTACTGCTTTGGGGTAGCTCTGGAGGTAGTGTGAAGTGATAAAAATGAAAAAAAAAATTAGAAACTGGAAAGAAAGAATGTTTTGCCCAGTTTCTGTCAAACTGGAATGTGTGTGGTGAATTTGCTTAACTTTGTGGCCTTCAGAAAAGCAAGTACTGCCTTCCCCTTAAATTTGGCCTGAATTTCATGTGCTGTTACATATGAAAACCAAAGAAAAATGCTGACACTCCATTGGTTTGTATCTTTTCATTAAATTTAATAGTTCAACAAACATTCAATGTAGGTTCACTGTGTGAATCAGCACTTTGCACAGTGCCTGGTGCATAGTAGGTGCTTCATAAATGTTTATGGGTTGATTGACTATATGTAAGACAAAGTGCTAACTTTCGGGGATAGTTGTTCCATTGTTTTTCAGTTCTCCAACTCTTTGTGACCCCATTTGGGGTTTTCTTGACAAAGATACTAGAGTGGTTTGCCATTTCCTTCTCCGGCTTATTTTACAGATGAAGAAACTGAGGCAAACAAGGTTAAGTGAATTGCCCAGGGTCACACAGTTTGTAAGTGTCTGAGGCTGGATTTGAACTTCTGGAGATACAAAGACATAAATAAAGCAGTCCTTGCCCTCAGAGAGCATACCTCTAGTGGGGCAGGATAAGTAAATACAATGCCATTTCAATTGAGAATAATCACTAAGAATGAGAGCAATCAGGAAAGGCTTTGTATAGGAAGAGGCACCTGAGCTCTCCTTTAAAGAAATCTAGGGCTTCTGTGAGTCAGAGATGAGGAAAGATAGCATTTTTTAAGAATAAGCTTTTATTGGTCTTTTGTTTTTTACATCATCATAATTTTCTCCACTATTCCTCTCCTTCCTCTTCCCTAAGAGCAATCTCATATAACACATGGCTGAACCTAAATGAAAGATTTGTGGGGAAAGTACAGTTTAAAAAAATTTTTTTAATTCAATTTTATTGTGTTTTCAGAAAAGTACAGGATTATTTTCCCCTTAAAAATATTTTGGATTAATTTCAAAGACAAGTCAGAAGCTGATAACACTGCCTCTGGATATAGCCCAACAGAATAAGTACTCATAACTGAAGTTCTCATAACAGCAGCCTTTATGAATGCTCTCAGACCAGTTCAACTCCTGAAACCAAGTATCATCAATCTCCCATGAACTTATCCCCTTCTGTTTTATTTAGCTAGGTTCCTAGACTCCAAGTCCTGATCACAGCTTCTGGTTACTAGAGACACTGAAAAATTACTGCAATAACAATGCTTCAGATATCTTTAGGATCTATTCTGTTGTTTGCAAGATTGTTTATTAGTCTATAGGTTGGACACTTGGAATGACATATCATGGGTATCAAAGAGGCGGATCTGAGGAAGTATTGGGGGGCTGGCAAAATATTTAAAGGAAAAAAATATAAAGTTTTATACTTGGGCTCAAAAAAGTGACTGAACACATATAGGTCAGAGAAGATATGGCTAAAAAACAATCAGGCCTTCGGGATTTCAGTGATTAATTCAGTGCAAGCTGAATGAGTCCATAAGATAACATAACAGCCCCCCAAACTAATATTATTCTAGGCTTCTTTAATAGAGACATTGTGTCTTAAAGGAGAAATGCAATGGTTCCACTAATTAGTCCATATTGGGAATGTTGTGTTCTGGATGTCACATTTTAGGAAGAATACTGATAAATGGGACCAAATTTAGAAGAGGGCAAAACCAGGAGTAATGGATAAGAAATAACCAAGGAGGCTGATTTCAGCTCAACAAAAGTAAACACTTACCAGCTGTTAGAAATATCAGTTATTTAATCATGTCTGAATCTTTATGACCTCATTTAGGGTTTTCTTGGCAAAGATACGGGAGTGGTTTGCCATTTCCTTCTCCAGCTCATTTTACAGATGAAGAAACTGAGGCAAACAGGGTTAAGTGACTTGCCCAGGGTCATCCAGCTAGTGTCTAAGACCAACCTTCAACTCAGGCCTTCCTGACTCTTCCTGGCCCAGAACTCTACTGTGCCACCTAGTTGCCCTCCCAACAGTTACAGCTGACCAAAAATGAAATGGACTGACTTGAGAGGTAGCGAGTTGCCCGTCACTTGAAGATCATCAAGCAGAGGCTAATCAAGGAAAAGGATTTTCTATTCAGGTATGGCTTGGCCTTATCAACCTCTGAAGTCCTTTCCAAAGCTGAGATTCTGTGATTCAATTATCTGCTATTGACCTTTGGGCTAATCATTTACCTCCCCTTAGCCTCTATTCACCTGTTTATAGACATGAGAATTATAGTGGGTTTTAAAGTATAGAATTTTTTTGGTGGGGGGAAGGGGAGATCTTTGGATGACTGGCATAGTTTAGTTTATTATTTCAATCGATTAAGCATTTACTAAGCACCTTCTATATTCTTAGCATTGGGAATACAAAGATACAAATTAAAAAAAAAGCCCTGTCCTCAATTAGCTTACATTCTATTAGAGGAAGCTTGTATACACATAAGCAAATAATAATATATGCAAAGCCACAAAACATATACCTACACATGTATGTAGGTATAATTATTATATGCATATATAGGGTATCACATGCATGCATATGTGTATAATTATAAGCCTGTAGGAGGTAACATGGGTAAAGAACTTTCACAACCTTAAAGCACCATATAAAGGATAGCCTTTATTATTCTGTACTTAGCCCTTGTATGTATATAGGTGGGTATATATACTCACCCACGTACATATACACAAACACATACAGAGGTGAATTTGTTCTAGATGCACTTCTGAAGCTGTCTTCCTCTAATCTTCAAAGAGGCTGATTTGGTATAGATGCCATGTAGGGCAATTCCTGCAAGTTGAGCAATGACTGGACCATAACTGCCCGAAGATCCCTTCCTGTTTCTTTCACGTGTTTCATGAAAGGTAACTAGATGGTGCAGTGGGCTGGGAGTCAGGAAGACCTGAGTTCAAATCTGGCCTCAGACACTTACTAGCTATGTTACCCCAGGTAAGTCACTTAACCCTGTTTACCTCAGTTTCCTCACCTGTAAAATGAACTGGAGAAGAAAATGGCAAACCACTCCAGTATCTTTGTGAGAAAACCCAAAATGGGGTCAGGAAGAGTCAGACACAACTGAAACAACTCAACAACAATAACAAAAACCAGCTGAGAATCCAGCACAGCTTTTGGTGCTAGGAATCTGTGGCTTCTGATATAATGGAAATACTTTTACCTCTTTGACAAACTTTATCCGCAGTTTTTGTTAGCTAGACAATCTCTCCACTGGCAAAGCTGTTTTCCAGGTGTCATTTATATTTGCCAACAGGAAGGTTTGCTGCATGAGAGATATGGACTAGCAGTGACTTTAAATGCTTCCTTCCCTTTCTCCCCCAATACCTGTATCTGAAATAGATCTGTCCTTACTCGAGAGGTTCAAGGGCAAAGGTAATTTTATATTCTTCTATTCCTTCTCTCACCTCCATCTCTCTCCTCTGTGAGCTTATTCTCCTGATCCTATCTGTAGGCAAAGTATTAACTGACATTGAGAACTCCTGCCCAGAAGAGCTTGTCTGTAACTTCTTGACTCGTTTCCTGCTTTTGTTCCTTTATTAAAGATAATACGTATATTTACATAGTTATTCATTGTTTACAAAGTGATGCATAAATATGTCCATATGCAGCTTGTCCCAAAAGTCTTAGTGTAATTTTAAACCTTAATACCTTGATGCTACCCTGTGACTAAATATGAGAGGCAGGTTGGTGTAATGGGTAGAAAGTCAGTGCTTGGAGCCAGGAAGACCTGTGTGCAGTTCTCGCCTCTGACTCATTCAGGCATTGTGACTCAGAATAAGTCACTTAGTGTCACAAAGATGCCAAGGTCATCCACTGCATCTGGGGCCATCGCCAGTTGTCTTGACTTTTGTTTTGCCACTGGACTTTGATGACTCTGGAAAAGAGAGCTAGCCTGAAAACTTTGTGCAGCTCTGCCTCGCTTAAATCTAATTCACTGGCAAGTCAAGACATCAACCCATGACGTCATTGGTTGTCTTTGAAAATGAAGGACGAATAACAACAATAACATCGTGGTACCTCTAAGACTTTTAGAGAAGTTGCCGATGGACACTGGTAGAGAATGTTTTCTCATTCCATGAAATCTTAGATCTATTCCCTATCCATCTATATATACATCTCTATGTCATATCAACATCTCTGCAGCATCTATCCTTAAATCACATATTCCTTACAGCAACCCTGTGAGAGATACTTCGTTCAAGGATTATCCTCATATTATAGATGAGAAAATTGAGAATCACAGAGCCTAGTAAGGGGCAAAACCTTTTCTACAACTCAGGTTTTATGATTCTAAATCCAGTCTTCTTTCCAATACAGAATCTAGCATCTAAGCCAGAAGTCAAAATGGTAGAAGGAAAGAGCCTTCAAAAGGGGCCAGTCACCTTCCTTGCTCCCAATCAGAAATATATGTACGTATATGCACACCTGTAAACTTTTGCATCCTGTCTCCGGATTCCTCCCTAACCTTATGAGATGTTTAAGTATGTCTTAAGGCATGGGTCTCTCAATTCATCTTTTTATTTCCCATTCACCGGCCTATGTCTCCTTTGCGTTTTCGTTACTGAAACATGACTTGGAATATCAGCCAGGTGTTTCTTAGCTTGCAGATGAGGAGGATGTGACTGTAGGAAATACCATACCTTGAGCGAAGGGATTGCAGCAGACAGAACACCTACTACATTTTCACAAGCCAGAGGGAGAAGGCCAGGCTGTCTCACTTGTGGAATTCTGAGGACAAATTCCCATAGAGTGCTTCTGGAAACACAGGCCCCCATAGGTTAGCATGGAATGATACTGCTGCAGTTCACGTGTTGGATGAAGAATGGGATTGGGGATAATTCTCGTGGATTTACATAAGATGTTAATGAGACGCACACATGTACTAAAGCATTCCTCTCCATAAAGGATAAATGATAAGAAACTGTGATGAATTCCTCTGAGATATTTTGATGGTGTGGTATTAAACTGTGAAAGCAAAACCCTGGCAGTTTCTGACATCAGCAGGATACAGGATGCATTTACAAGCTGGTTGGAGATTTATTTATATTAATAGGTTAGGTATAAGGCTACTCCCATAGGCAAAGTTCCTGTTGAATTCAGCTGGAGTTGGACCTGGCTGAAGATTGTAGGATTTACTCCTGATTAATGGTGCCCTTTCCCTACTACAATTAGTATATAGCGTGCATAGCATGGAAATTTTTTTCTGCCTTGAATGGGAGTTTGGCTTTGCTTCTGCCCCCAAGTGAATTTTTTAGACTAGGTTGTAAGCCTTGCAATCATCTCTAAAATCTAATGTTTGCCACGTGTTCGGCTGGGCCTCCTTGGTCCCCAAAGCTAAGGGGAAAAATGTATTTTCTATTTTGTTATTATTCAGATACTCCCATATAACTTGCGGAGAATCCAACTGTATGTTTTTTCTGTGACTCTTTTTGGTGGGGTTGGTGGACCTTTGATTTCATAGGTTTAGAGAATTGTTTCCATTGATGAAAATTGGCCATTCAGCAATTCATCTGGAACTTAAAATCATTGAGAAAGACTGAGAGTATCATAGAAAATATGAGCCAAAGGCAAAACTCTCCCTTTCTGCTTGTCCCTTCCCCTGACGCCTATATATTAAACGTGCCTGAAGTTTCCCCTATCTTCCAAAAATTTGCACTTGATCCTACCATTCCCACCAATTATCATCCTATGTCTCTCCACCCTTCTCAGCCACATTCCTTGAGAAAGGCATCTATATTATGGACCACTACCTTCTCTTTTCCCACTCTTTTTAAAATTCTTTGTAATCTGGCTTCTGACATCATCATGAGGTTACCAATGGTCTCCTTCCTGACATGATTAATGGCCTCTTCTCACTTTGAATCCTTCTGTACCTCTCTGACTTATTTAACATTACTGTCAACCTTATGCTTCTGGATGGTCTCTCCTCTCTAGGTTTTTGGAATGCTGCTTTTTCTTGATTTGCTTCCTATCTTAGGCTCTTTTGCTGATTTATAATCTATGCCGTACTTATTAACTATGTATATATACCCCATGACTTTCTCCTAAGTCCTTTTTTCTCTATAGCCTTGGTGACTCCATCAACTTCCATGGGTTCAATGATTATTTCTATTTATAGATGACTTCCAGATCTATATATCCTGTCCTAGTCTCTCTCCTGAGTACTAGTCCTACATCACCAGCTACACATGTGCAAAAGTGATACCCCCACCTCTTCAGGTACATATGCACAAACCTGACATGGTTTCCAAATATAATTTCCACATGTAACGTCCAACTCATTGGACATTACAAACTGGATCTCCTGGAGTCATCTAAAATTGATCATGTCCCAAACAAAGCTCATTATCTTTCCTTTTAAAGCAAATTCTCTTTCAATCTTCTCTATTACTATTGAAGACACCAACATCCTTCCAGTTACCGAGTTTGATAACTTCAGTGTTATCTGGAACTCTTCCCTCTCTTTCCCCAAAGTTATCCAATAAGTTGACAAATCTTGTTAATTCTTTTTACATCTCTCATATGTCCTTTCTCTCCATTCACATAGCCATTACCCTACTTCAGGTCTTCATCACTTCCCCCTAGAACTATTTCTGTAGCCTTCTGTCTGGATTCCCTGCTTCTCCCCATTTCAATCCATCTTTCACTCAACTGTCTCTCCCCATCTATCTCTCTCTGTCTGTCAGTCTCTCTCCCTGTCTCTCCCCATCTCTCTCTCTCCCTCCCCATATTTCTCTCTCCCCCTCTCTCTCTCTCTCTCTCTCTCTCTCTCTCTCTCTCTCTTTCTATCTTTCTCTCTCTCGCTCTCTCTCTCTCTCTCTCTCACTCCCTCCCTCCCTCCGTCCCTCCAACTTTTGCAAAAGCCAGGTCTAATTATGTCATCTTCCTTACCCCATTCAGTATGCTCAAATGACTCCCTTTTTTGTCAAGGACCAAATCAAGCTCTTCTTTTTGTCATTTAAAGCCTTTTACAACCTGACCCCTCTCATCCATCCTAGACTTCTTACACTTTGTAAGAATTACTCTATACTCTGTATTCCAGCCACACTGACCCACTTGCTGACCCACAAACATAATGCTACATCTTCTGTCTCTCTGTCTTCATGCCAACTATCTTCCATGCCTGGAATGCTCTCCCTCCTCACCCCCACTTCTGGAATCCTTGGTCTCCTTCACAATTCAACCCAAGTAAATCCTATTTTCTCTGAATTCTACTTCTTCCTGTCTGACTGTTACTTCTTCTGTTCTTTTTGCTGATGCAAACTCAGTTTGTTCTTTGCTTCTGGCTACTATGATGCTCCTTCCCCTAAATACCTTGCATTCATTTTTGAGAGTCAGCCTTTTGCAGTAGCTGGAGCACTGGCCTCAGAGCCAGAAAGATGTGGGTTCAAATCCCATCTCTCATATTTACTGCCTCTGTGACCTTATGTAAGTCACTTAACTTTTCAATGTTCTAGGCAACACTCTAAGTTGCAGACCTATGTTGATAGGAGGAGTTTCCTCACCTGGTAGCTCCATATATCAGGGAAGTAAATCATAAACCCAGTCCTTATCTTTCTTCCTTTTGTACATACTCTGTTTATACTCATGTGTCCATGTTATCTTCCCCATGAGAATGTAATTTCCTTGAAGGCAAATATTATTTCAATTTTGTCTTTGTATCCAAAGTACTTAGCACAGTGCCTTAAACCTAACAAGTACTTAATAAATGCTTGTTGGTGCGATTGACTGGCTTGAACCCAGCCTATCCTGAATCCAAGGTTGGTTTTCTATTCACTACCCTCAAGTTAGTCCATTGAAAACCTTCATTATTTAAAAAATGAATATTTTAAACATGTGAGCTTATTCAGTGGATTAATAATATCTAAAGATCTGTAGTATAATATTGTTTAGTTGCAATGTTTAAGTGTCCCTTTGAACTCAGCTTTTAAAAAGAATACGCTTAATTATACTTTTTTGGATGAGAATTATTATTCATTTTTACCTTCAAATCAACAAGTATTTATTAAGTACCTATGGTATAGTTTGTTGAAATCAGAGAAAAATCTTGCAGTTATCACTACTCCAAACAGAGTGCAAACTTGCTATTACAATTTCTGGGAGCACAGAAAGATGAAAGAACAGTTCACACATCAAAGAATTCTCCTTTTTGATACATAAAATTAATGATGGTTAGGAAATTTAAATTTAGGATACCTCCTTGAGTTTTCCCTAATCTATGCTGCCTCAAGGGGAGCAACTCTGTAAGACAGGAATCATAGAATCATAAATTGAGAATTTAAAAGGACCTCAGAAGTCATCCAGTCTAATGCTTTTATATTACAGATGAAGAAACAGAAGCTTAGAGAGGTGACCTGCCCATGGTAACATAGCTTGTAAGTAGCAGGACCAGAATCCAATTCCTCATTTGCATAAAAAGAAAATTAATCTGCAGAGGATGAAGTGACTGACATAAGGGCAGAGTCCAACACTTGGAATGAAATCATAGGATTATAAAGCAAGAAGACAGTTTAGGGGCCACCTAGACCAACCCCTTCATGAAGAAATGAAGGCTCAGAGATTTTAAGTGACTTATTCAGGGTCGCCCAGCTAGTAAATGACTGAGAATGTACTTGAGCTCTGTCTTCTTGACTCCAAGTCCATTTGGAGTCCTATCTGTCACAGCCTGACTCCAAAATGAAGGCTCTTTTCATAGCACCACTCTGCCTCCCGGATAATTTATTGTGTTTCCAGTGAAAATGCCTGCACTGATACTCACTGTGACACTGCCACTTTTGAGGATACAGAATAGATTTTCATGCACTTCTGTATGTCTTCCTTGCACGTGAAGATGGCTGGAGTTGACTGGTTGGAAGAAGAGTTGAGGCTATGGCTGGAAGAATTGCATTGAGAACCTTTTGTCACATAATTTTGCATGATTGCAAGGGTTTTTGGAATTGCGGTAGTCATGGTTTCAGTTGTGCTTTGCTTTATGTGAGATAGAAAATCTGGCAGATGATGGTGGCATAGCAACAAGAGGGCATTGGTTCTAAATGTCAGGAGTAAGAAACTGAGGAGAAAAGAGGAGAAAATACATATGTATTCTAGGAAGAGCAAAATAAGCCCAAAATATTTTACTCTAAATTGTTAGAACAGTATGTGATGGGTTATACTAGGCTCATAAATAAATATAGTCATAGATCTATATTCTTTTTTATTCCAGCTGAAATATCCTTACATCTTTCATCAACCTGTTATTCTATACTTGGCTGCTTGGCAAATTGTTCAAAAAGTAAGCAATAGTTGACTACTCTCTCTTAAAAGCAAAAATGACATGCAATATCCCAATCACTTTCGGGAAAACCTGCCTAGTTAACGGTTTCACACAGAATAGTGTTGGCATAGAATATGAATATCAGAGTTGGGAGCTTAAAAATAATTTCCTGGATCGCTGAGATAATATTTATCACACCTGCCATTTGCTTCAGAACTACAGCATGTCCCAAAAGTCTTAGCTTTCATAACTCAAAACTGCACCAAGACTTTTGGGACACAGTTCGTAACTCTGGTGTTAATACAGATTTTAGAATTAGGCAGGTAGAAATGTTGAGGTCATGGAGTCCATGCCTCAGCTTCCCAGAAATATTTTTCTATTCCTTCCTAGTCAGAATCCTAGACCACTAAGGGCTTATGAGAATGATATGTGGTTTAAAAAAAAAGTCATCTGTCCTGACTGGATTGCTACTTTTAGAAACTGTTAAGAATTTGAGAAGTCATCTAGGCATAAGATGTAGAGCTTGAAGGGGCCTTTATAGATTTTACAAGTGAGGAAACTGAGATTTAGGGAAGTTAAATGTTTTTGTAGGATTTGACTCCAGATTCAGTACTCTTTTTCTTTGAAGCCCCCTCTTTTTCTTAACAAAACAAATGAGTGGTGGTACACACCTACAATTCCTGCTATTAGAAGACTCTAAGGCTGGTGGATTGTTTGAGCTCAGGAGTTTTGAGCTGTAGTAGGGCTGAACTTGATCAGGTATTCTCTCTACCCCCAACACCAATATGGGGTTAGGAGGTTGAGGACTGGAGGGAGAAATGGACAGCAACCTGACTAAGAAAGAACAAACATACTAGGTCAGACATGGTCAGGTCATGAATGGCCTGGGTGAGATAGGGAGACTCAATTTCAAAGAAACAAAATAATGACTAATCACATTTGAGAAAATTCGGCAGATATTATGTTGCATTTTTTTTTATGGTTAGGCAATGGGGTTAAGTGACTTGCCCAGGATCACACAGCTAGTAAGTGTCAAGTGTCTGAAGCCAGATTTGAGCTCATGTCTTCCTGACTCCAAGACCAGAGCTCTATCCACTGTGCCCCATTATTATGTTTTTTATGATCATTTTTAAGGAGTGACTTTTATAGATGAGGAAACTGAGGCAAACAGGGTTAAGTGACCTGTCCAGGGTGACACAGCTTGTAAATATTTGAAGCCAGATTTGAACTCAAGGAGATAAGTCTTCCTGCCTTCAGGCCTGGCACTCCATCCAATGCTCCATCTAGCTACCGCGATCCTAAACAAGTGGCGACTTCAGTTTCTTCATCTGTAAAATGAAGCAGTTGGAGTTTCTAATATTCTTGCTGTTGTTTGTCCTTCCTTTCAAAGAGGACCAGTGACAGCACAGTGATGTCTTGACTTGCTCATGAATTGGATTTAAGTGAGGCATCAAAGTCCTCTAGACCTCCCTTCCAGCTCTAAATCAATAATTCTATTACTCCCCTTTCTTAAAAAAGAGGAAAAACCTTAAACTTAGAAGCTGCCTTGTTTTTAAAGTTAGAATAAAGGGTATTCGTTTCCTTTATTTTTACTTTTAAATGAGTTTATGCTCGTTTTAATAAAGCACGAAGGTTTGAAGTTGGTATACCTCATAAATGTGTTAGGGAATAATTGGATTGACTAATCCACCAAAATGTATTTCAAGGTAAAAAAACTGCCACTGGTAAATTTTCTCCTTGAGTACAAATGAATTTAGACTTGGAAAACATTAGAGATGCCTATGGAAAATAAATGCTGATTGCACAATATAACTTTTCCTTCCTAGCATTTTAGCTGGTATTGGAAAAAAAATGGATCGTTGAGTTGAGCTATGATGATAATATGAGATAATAGACCCCAAATTAATGCAGGAGCTCTGTTAACGCTAACATGCTGTTGGGTTGCTTTTCTGCTGCTGCTGCTAAAGCAAACTTTATTTACAAAGACACGAACACGTTTTTGTGGTTTGGTTGTTTTTTTTTTTGTTGTTGTTGTTGTTGTTGTTTTTGTCTTCTATATTTGGGTATTTTCAGCCCCTACCGCTGTCTTGACTATAATAGGCACTCAATGCACTTGTTTGAATGGAATGGAATTTTTAAATTTAAACACTTATGAAGCTCACCTTAAGTCCATAAAAGCTACCAAGATAGTCAATCTCATGGTGCAGTGCTAACAAAGCTTTTTGTAACTAAGGATCTCAAATGAATAATTTCTGTAAGTTAACATAGAAATGAACCACCAAATGATATCTTGTAACAATGTAATTTGCATATTTTGGTGGAAGAGAACATAGCCTGGAAAGATGGGTACAGCCTCTTTTCAGTTTCTTGGCTCTCTCAAATCAAATTACATTTGGGGCCCATTTCTCCAGATAATTGTATGCAGCAGTTATAGATACAAATATTAGAACTAATACATAATAAAGTACATAATTAAATAGCATGGGACAGAGTTAAATAGGACAAAGAGAACTAGCTATATTATGTTTGGGACATTTTAAAGTGCTTCCAGTGATCCCAAACTTTTTATGGTTCAGGTTGTTTTAGTCATATCCAAATCTTTGTGGTTTCATTTGAAGTTTTCTTGGCAAAGGTATTGGAATGTTTTGCCATTTCTTTCTCCAGCTCATTTTACAGATGAGGAAACTGAGACAAACAGGGATAAATGACTTGCCCGTGGTCACATAGCTAGTAAGTGTGGGAGGCTAGATTTGAGTTTAGGTCTTCCTGATTCCAGTCCCAGATCTCTCCAATGTACCACCTAGCTGCCCAAGATCCCTAACTGCTTCCTGACTGAAGTGCAAAGACATATTTCTAACATGGGTATTTTCCTAGTGACCATATGTATTGAGAGATAGCTTCTTGTAGTGGATAGAGTTCGAGACTTTTGAGTCAGAAAGATCTGGATTCAAGTCCAGCTTCAGAGATTTACCAACTATGTGACTCTGGACAAGTCACTTAATCCCTCTGTGCCTCAGTTTCCTCATCCATAAAACGAGAAAGGTGAATGCAATGGCTTATAATGTCTCTTCCAGCTCTAAGTCTATAATTCTGTAATCCTTTATCTGGAAATCATAACTACACAGTCTCTGAAGAATTATAGTTATGGGAAACCCAAAGAGAGAGATGCATGCTGGGTGTATATAAACTGGGTGCATATATACCACCCATGATGATCTGTAAACAAGAAGTAGTATAAAGTTTATCATCTAGGAAGTGTATGAATTGAAAGGGAGATTGTCCCATTATATGGAGAAATTGAAGGATGACACAGGAATGATTGGGCCTGAGTGCTCTGTTATTAGCCATGAAATATATTTTAAAAACCCAACAAAAGATAAGAGGAAGGTTTCTGGCACTCAGCAGATCCTCTCTGGAAGATTAATGAGAGGATAGGGATCAACCAATCAATTAACTCTGGAGGGACCAGGATTTAAGAGTACTTTGAAGGACCAAGCTATGTCAATTGATAGTAGGATGAAAGTTTTTATTTCAAAGTAAAATAATAATATCTTCTTGTAATTATCTGTATTTAAAGCACCTTTGTACAGATAGGAGAGAAAAGATAGTGATTATAAAATCTATTTTCTTGTCATTTGACTCACCTCATTCTAGTAGAGTTTTTAAGTGCCACTCTATTCTAGGTACTAGATAAGAATCACACTGGATGAGAATGCAGGATGGATTGCCACTTTCCCAGGTGGGTGGGAAGCTCTAAAACTATGCTCCTTTGAAATATTTACATCAAGGAGATCATGGATCCATTCATCACTGGTCTGGAAATCAGGAGATATTGAGTCTCAGTCTGTCTCTGCCAACAACTCACTTGACATCTCTGAACTTCAGTTTTTAATTGATAAAACATAGGGAGGGGTTGGATTAGGTAATCTCTACACACCCAACAAGTCATAGACTATGGAATTCCATAATTCCTCTGACTTGCAATAAAGCCTATCCTAATAGTTCTTGATGACCAGAAGATTTCCCTGGGTTCTTAATAAAGGACTGGAATTTGAAAATACCTTAAAGGATCCCAAGCTGTGCCAATTGATGCATTTTTTTTAAATCTATGAGGCAAAGAAAATAGAGATATGAGTATGAAAAATTATATTTCAAAGTAAAATTGTAATATCTGCTTATGTGTATTTGTACTTAAAGTATGTTTGTGCAGAAAGGAGAAATTACAGTAAATTATAATAAAATTGTTTTTAAAAGTTTGCTTCAATTGACACCCTTGGTTCTTCTAGTGTTAAAAATCAGGATAATGGTGAGCAAGCTGTGGAAGACTTCTAACTTGGCAGGGTGTACAAGTATAGGCAGCGACCCACGGACTGCGTGTCAGCTGTCTGAGAATTGGCCTAGTTAAAATCAGCCAGGTTCATCATTTCATTGGTCTAAGAGTATTACGTTTTTTTTTCTTTCATAACAACAATTGAAGACCACTGAAACTTACTACCTGTGTAACCTTGGACAAGTCACAATTTACCTGTGCCTCAGTTTACTCATTTGTAAAATAGAGGCATTGGACAAGATAAGGTTCTTTCTTGCTCTCAATCTTTGCTATTGTGCTCCTACTAAGTTATAGATTCATAGGATCATAGATATAGAGATTAGAAAGTGAGTCCAACCTCCTCATTTTACAGATGAGGTAACTAAGGTCCATTGAGGTTAAATGAGTTGGCCAGGGTCACAGAACTAGCAGTTGTTTGAAGCAGAAGTCGAACCCTGCTCTTTCCCATTCCAAGTCCAGTGCTCTGTCCATTATACCATTTGGAGGAAGTAACCACACAAATGAAAGCCCTCTTTCCTCTTCTGGCCTTTCAATACGTATCCTATTAGTTCAGTTCAGTCATTTTTCAGTCATGTCTGACTCTTTGTGACCCCCATTTAGGGTTTTCTTGGCAAAGACACTGACTGTACCATTTCCTTCTCCAGCTCATTTTGCAGCTAAGGAAACTGAGGCAAACAGGGTTAAGTGACTTGCCCAGGGTCACACAGCTAGTAAGTGTCCGAGGCCGGATATGAACTCAAGAAGATGAGGCTTCCTGACTCTAGGCCTGAAACTCTATCTACTATACGCCACCTAGCTGCCTCTTTTCATCCTATTAGCTGCAGGACAAAGTTTACCTTGTTATCTGGCATCCATTTATCAATTGTCAGAAACTCTAAAAGTAAAAATGCATCTTTTGCATTTACAATCTATTTGTCTCAACCTTAAATAAATTTTCCTTTAAGTGCAATTTATAAGAGCTGTGGTGCCCTAAAGCTAGAGTGGGACCTAATTTCTTTTCTTTCTTCTGCCACTACTTAGCTGTGTGACCTGAGGCAAATCACTGAACCTTCCTGGGCCTCAGTTTCCTTATCTGCAAAATGGAGAAAAGACCATTCTGCCTGATTCACGGGGTCGTTGCAAAGACCGAATGCGAGAACACATTTGAAGGACTTTGAGGGAATGAGTTTTATTTTTCTTAAAGAAAAACAATAAAATACTAGCCTTATTCCTCGACTACATGATCATCTGTTTCTCCTATTTCTCTCACTTATCTCACTCCCCTTGCTTTGCTGCATCAACAAAAATGATAACTTTAGCTGAAGTAAGGGAAACATAAAGTAACTCCTAATAGCAATTGCCCACTTTAAATTCTCCCTATTGGAAAAGCAGAGAGAGATTGGACTTGAAGCCAGTGATTTATTTCTTTGACCCCTTCGATACTTTGAGTGTGCTGGAGGGGCGGGTCACTCAGCAACATGACTTTCTTATTGACTCGCTGTACATTCATCAAAAACGTGGATCCGATTAATGTCTCTCCTGGACGGAGGCAGAGCAAGGTGTCTATGAAAGAAAACATCAGCTGATACTGTGGTGGTTAATTGTTGCTATCGTTGAGCGTTTCTGAGTAAATTGTGAAGAATAAATTCTATATGACAGAGCGCTGTGAAATGGTAACAGAGCTGGGCACTGAAGGTATCTTCTTTTCTAGATATAAAGCAGGGGAAACATCTTGGGTCACAAGACCTCCTTTTAGGTTCCGTGTCTTGCTTTTTCTAGTACCCACATTCCATTCTGGAATCTACCTAAAAGTTTTCCAGTTCAGTCATCCCAGGATTCTGGGATTATATCTAAACAGGGAAAGTGAAATGGATAATTGGACAATTATTGTCTAGTTTTGATTCATGTTACCTGCTAAGAAGCCGGCAAGAGGTATTCATGTCTCCCCTCTACCCCCTCAAAATAGAAGCCTGTGCCCTCATTTTCTTTAGAATTATGTCAGTGATTGCAGTACTGAACCTTTGCTGATAGAGAGTTGCCTAGCTAACAGTCAAAGGTATAGCATTTTATTTTGATTAGCCATAGGTAGAAGCGATTATAGCTCAGCTGCACTTGTTTGAAACTTCCTATGGTAGATGATATGCCCTGTGATTACTTTTGGCCTTAGCTTTTAAATGTGTGGAGTGACCAAAATCATGAAGAAATCTATCTTTCATCAGTAATTATGGTGGAGTTTTGAAAGAGCAGCTGTAAGTTGGTTAAAGAGTAATTAAAATATGCTGCCGTCAGGTCCAACAAAAAAATTTGTTGCTGTTGTTTGGTCTTGTCTGACTCTTCATGACCCCATGGAGCACTTCAATACTGTCTGTGGGTTGTTGTTGTTGGGTTTTTTTGTTGTTGTTTTTTGTTTTTGCAAAGATGCTAGAGTGATTTGCTATTTCCTTCTCCAATGAGTTAAGGCAAATAAAGGTTAGGTGACTTGCCCAGGGTCACACAGCGAGTGACTATCTGAGGCTAGATTTGAATTCAGGTCTTCCTGACTCCAGGCCCAGTATTCTATCAACTGAGTCACCTAGCTTCTTCCTAGGCAAACAGAAGTTAAGTGATTTGTGCAGGGTGGCACTTGCTGATTTTTATTCTTTGCTCAGTAATTGAATCTATATGGGTTTTTTGGTAACAATCAAATTCATTCATTCCACAGACATGTTTGGGGATAGTTAAGTACTTACTATAGCATAAAATTTATATAGCACCAAAAAATAAAGAAAAGAACTTCAGTTATCTTAGGTAAGGCTGACTCCATAGGATTATCCCATTTTTACTGATGGAGAACCTGTAGAGTTGGGGACTTTGCTGGAGGTCATGGAATCACAGAATGTTAGAGCTAAAAGAGACCTTAGAGCTTATCTAATCTAAACTCCTTATTTTATAGATGAAATATATAGATGTTCAGGATAGTTATATTACTCGCCTAAGATCACAGAATCTGTGTCATATCCAAGATTTGAACATTTGTCTTCTGGTTTCTAGTCCAGAGCTTTTACTGCTAGAACATGCTGGTCTTTGACACATACACCTTGTACTCTCATAATTTCTTCCTCTCATATTCTTTTGCAAAAGTGAGGGGCTGGGAAATTACCCAGGTATCAAGTTCTGGTCCACTGCCATTCCTGTCAACACTCGTTAATCCTTGATAGTTCTGTCTCCATTTATTGTAGAACAATGTCTCACCCAGTTATGAATCAATCAGGGATTAAAATGAATGAGGCCCTAGATCTCCTAACATGTCTCCCATCCTTCAGAGGCTTCTTTCTGCTTAGAGCAAAAGAGTGTTTTAGACAAGGCTACAGTTGCACGTGCATTTGAAACAGGCAGGGAGACGTTTTTGCAAGTAATTGAAAAGTATAATTTTTTTTTTAAAGACTTCCTTTTCTGTGAAGTTTCAGGTTTTAGAGTTAAATACTTTTGGTCCAAAGGAAGAACCAGCAGGATGCCCAGTTTAGGGCTGGAGGTCGCAGTGTGTGCCTGGAATTTTTTGGCATGTGTCCATAAGATTTTTTTGGCATGTGTCCAGTGGGCAAGAGTAGAATAGAATTCCACAGAATGGTATTCTTAGTGGATTTTGAGGAACGAGTCCTTTAGCTCAGTTTTGCTCTAGTTCAGTAGCTGCTGTAGATGCCATTTATAGTATTTAAGTATAGTACAGTGCACACTTATACGTATAAGTATGGAGCAGTTAGACAGAAGTAGATAGGAGCTGAGGCTGGCTTCTTAGAGCAAGGACTAAACATTTGGTTAGACTAGGGATGGGGAGAGGAAGTGGGAGATGTTTTATAGATGGGAATCAACAGTGTATATATTGTTGTTCAGTCATGTTTGACTCTTCATAACCCTATTTGGGATTTTCTTGGCAAAGATACTGGAGTGGTTTTCCATTTCCTTCTCTCAGTCATTTGACAGATGAGAAAACTGAGGCAAACAGGGTTAAGTGACTTGCCCAGGGTGACACAGCTAGTTAGTGTCTGAGGCCAGATTTGAATTCAGGCCTTCCTGACTTCAGGCCCAGGGCTCTATCTACTATGTCACCTACCTGCCCCGTGGTGTATGGACAGTAAAATAGAACAGTAAATGACACCTGGAGTCCGGCTGCAAAAGCCTAGAGGGTGGTAAGGCAGAGGATAGACAATGAAGGGCCATCTGGCTGTCAAGTATTACCTTTCTGCAGGTGACTCCGTTTTCTGAGGAGCTACTTTTGTGAGAGAAGATCTCTCCTAGCTCAAAAGGAGTCAAGTAGTTCAAATGAGACAGTGATTTTGTCATCTTTGGTCCCCCAAACCTTGGAGCCTAACATGGTAAACAACGTTACATCTTCTTTAAGGGCAGAGGAACAATGATACTCAAGTTCATTGTTGTTTGATTTATACCTGTTGGCCTGGAGACAGCAGCTAACTAGTTGACAAGTAGCTGCTGAAGGTGCCAGTTCCCTACGAACACCACCCCCCAACCACCAAACTATTTGTTATCTCTCTTCTCAGAGCCAAAGGTACTCTGGAAGACTGAAGGGGAGAATCACCTATAGATTTTGTGAAAGAATCAAATGAGACTTGTGTGGGCTTTGTGTGTATGTATACACACATATGCATTTAAGTATACATACATACATATATATATATATATATGTACACTTATATGTGTAAGTATGGGGCTGGGGGTGCAGTGAATAGAGGACAAGGCCTGGAGTCAGGAAGACCTGAGTTCAAATCTGGCCTTAGACACTTAACAGTTGTGTGACCCTGGGCAAGTCACTTAACCCTGTTTGCCTCCATCTCCTCATTTGTCAAATGAGGTGGAGAAAGAAATGGCACTGCCATTCCAATATCTTTGCCAAGAAAAACCCAAATGGGGTCAGGAAGAGTCAGACATGACTAAAAATGACTGAAAAGAAAAAAAAAACTGAGCAAAAAACATGTGGAATATATATGTATATTATTTATAATTAGACTTTGTAGTTATATAATGTGTTATATATGATGCAAATACTGAGATACGTATGTAGATTGCTAGCTCATCACAGTATAATTGGTTTTCTTTGTATTTTATACATTTAAAAACATTATTTTGAGAAGGTAAAAATAAGCTTCACCAGAATATTCATGGGGCACCAAAAAAAAGTGGGAGAGAGACAAACCAACTGTACTTAGGGTATTGACTGGCAACAGTTTTTGTGATAACTCAGGGTATTTTCCAGTTATCTCAGGGGATGTCTCAAGTCTCTGAACAAAATTAATTTAACTCACTTTACATAGCATATACCATCTGGCCATCTTAGGAGGTAGGGTGTTGAGACATGATAGGATGTCAAGATTTTCCCAAAGTAAAGAATGAATGGCCTCAAGGAAGGTTCCACCTGGTACTTTAAGTTGTCTCAGAGGCAGATGGTGAGAGAGAAGAGAAAGCGTCCTTGGCTGTTTTCTTATGGCATGGCAATACTGTTCTCAAAACCCAGGTGTGGGGAACAAAAATAATCAGGTAAAGGGAGAACCTTTGGGTATTGTGATGATGTCTTACAAAACTCAAGCTAAAAACAGGGCCTTTATGCCAGAGGCAGACATTCTGTAGGCCAAATGAAAGGATTTGCTGATTTGGTTAATCAGATACTTGAGTGGGGCCAGCATCCTAAAAGCACAGCAAAACCTGTGAATGGTACTAAGGCAGGTCGTTGTTAGTGTTTGACTCTCAGAGAATCAGCGTGCCTCGTTTTAATTTGAGGGAATAGATTCGATTGCATGGTGTTCTGTCTTGCTTTTGAGGGCAGTCCTTTTTGTCGGTCAGGCTACTTCATTTGAAGTTGCTATTTTTCTTTCTGACTTAACTCTGAATTAAGGGAACATATAGAATTTGTATCAAGAGGGCTTGGTTTTTAGCTCCTTTCCACCTATTAAGTCAAATTCTGTCTAATTCTTAGAAGGTATCTGTTGCATTCTTTTCACTCCTGACTTTTTGACTGCTCATTAATAACTCCACAGCAAAGCTTTAGGAGAGTTAGGAGGTAGAAGATCAAACCTGTCAGAGTAATGGCTCCTTGACAGGTCTGGTCTAAGTTCTGGTAGGTGGAGAGGTGGCAACTAGTCATTAAAATTAGTTTTTATAATTTTCTTTAGATCTTAATTACCTTTTCTCTCCCTCCTGTCTCAATATAATCTAATTTACTTACTGGTTTTTTTATTTTTTCAATTAATTAAAAAATCTATTTTACTTCTCTCTGACCTCCCCCTAATTTAAAAGAAAAGGAAAAAAAATAAAACCTCCCTGAGAAATATACGGAGTCAAGCAAAACAAATTCTCTTACTGGCCATTTCCAAAAACATATTTCTCAATTTCAATCATCCTGTGTTCATGACCTCTTTATCAAGAGGTGGGTAGAATATTTCAACATGAAACCTCTAGAATTGTGATTGGTCATGGCATTGGTTAGAGTTCTTAAGTATTTCAAAGCTATTTGTCATTACCGCATTTTGTATTGTATAAATTTCAACATGTATTTATTAAGTACTTACTGTATGTCAGGCTCTGTGCTAAGCAATGGGTAAGACAAAAAGAAAAGACAAAAGCAAAACAGCCCCCGTCCTCAAAGAGCTTACATTCTAAAGGAGGTGATAACATATATGTATATAGGTATGTATATATGTATGTGTATGTATATACACATATTTATTTATTTATTTATTTATTTACAAAGTGAATGCAGGGTAGTTTTGGGAGCAAAGGTACTAGCAGCAGGAGTGGGAGAGGATATGAGAAAAGGTTTTATGTGGAATTTGGCACTTGAGCTGAGCCTTGAAAGAAATCACAGATTCCAAAAGGGATGAGCCACATTCCAGGTATGTGAAGGCACAGAGATAGGACATGAAGTGGCATGTGATGAGAAGAACCAGTGTAGTTAGGTAGTAGGATGAACAGAGGGGAATATAAGATTGGAAAAGTGAAAGATAGGAAAAGATTAAATAAGAAATTGAAATGTCACACGGATGTTTATATTCATCCTTGGGGTAATAGGGAGCCAGTGAAGTTTATTGAGAAGAGGAGAAAATCAATTTGGTGGATATGTTGAACGTGAATTTGTTCAAGGAGAGGCTCAAGGGCAGGAGACTAAATAAGAGGTTATTGAAAGAAGTGAAAAGGGCCTGAAACAAAGGGCCTGTGGTGGCTGTTGTGATTGGAAAGAAAAGGACATATAGGAGAAGAGGTATTGAGGCAGAAATGACAAGACTTGGCAGCTGAATAAGTGGGTTGAGTAAATAGTTCAGGGTGACACTGAGTTTGGGAAAGATTTTAGTGCCCTCAAAAGTAAGGGGCAGCTAGGTGGCACAGTGGATAGAGCACTAGCCCTGAAGTCAGGAAGATCTGAGTTCAAATCCAGCCTCAGACACTACCTGTGTGACCTTGGGTAAGTCGCTTAATCCTGATTGTGCCTCCTAAAAAAAAGAAAGAAAAGTAATAGGGCTACTCAGAAGAGGGGTAGATTTGGTGTGTGGGGAGAGACATAATGAACCTCAACAATATGAAAAATCAATAGCTGAATGCTTCAAAAATGTCTGCCAGGGAAGAATTTTTTTTTCATGTACATAGACCAGAATATGAGTAAATAAGAGATGGAGGCAAAGATAGAGATGGAAATAGAGAGAGAGGAGGAAAGGGAGGGACAGGGAGGGAAGAGAGGGAGCAGGGGGAGAAGGAGAGGGAAGGGAGAGGTGAAAAAGAGATAAAGAGGAGAAGTGAAAAGGGAGAAATGGAGAGAGAGAGGAGATGGGGAAGGAAGAGGGAAAGGGAAGAAGAGGTAGGCAGAGGTGGAGAGGAGCCCCAGAGAGGGATCAGAAAGTGGGGCAGAGAGAGGAAAATATAAGGCAAGAAAGGCAGAGAAGCACAGACAATCAGAGAAAGAAGTGAGGCAGAGGAGGGAACAGAGAGGCAGGGAGATAGAGAAGCAGAGAGGGAGGCAGAAAGGCTCAGAGAGACAAAAAGACCTATCCTTAGAACAATTAGGCTCACAAAGCTTTAATTATTTTCTGGTAGGCCACCGATTAAGAATAAGGAGCACGTGAAGTTTGGCACTTGGAATATAATATAAACATGATGTGGTATCTAACATAGAGTAGTCGTTTACAAAGAGATGCTGGCTGATTTGCTGTTACAAGTCTAGACCAACCTTGGAAAAACCCAACACTAAGAAATATACAAGTGTATGTTATGTGAAGGGGTCTAGACTTAAAAATTCATGTAAAGGACTAGGAGAAATTGGACCTAGAAACATGGATACCCAAAATTCTGTTGATTTCACTAACAGACACCACAAAGGCTCAGGTGAATCCTAGATGTGAAAACACTCAGGTTGTGATTTCTAAGACTGGAATGTCAGAGCTGATAGTGTCCTCGGTTCAGGTTTTCAAGGTTCTTAAGTCAGACAGAGCTTTTCATTGTTTGGCAGAGCCACAGATATCCGGTATCTCTCTGCGTGCCAGGTAATGAAGGTTGGGCTTCTAGCCATGTCGGACTGAAAAAGGTTTGGAGCCAGAAATTGCCCTTGCCAAACAAATGAGAACTGTTCAAGGCTGTTTGTGTCCTCCAGGTGAACACAGGTCTCGCTATGTTTGCCACAGCAGAGGGGGGAGGATTTCTGGAAGGTCTGATCATCATAAATTATAGCCAACCTTTGATTAAAAAAATGAGACCATCTACAGCAACCTGGACTCCATGCTGTTGGTTTTAGGACCCAGCCAAGAGGGTACTGAGAGGTCAGACAAAGGGGAGTCGAGTACGTATAGATAGATTGACTTGCTATGTAGAAAGGCCAGTTGTCAAGGGGTTAATCTATAGCCTTCTGCCTATCATTAATGTTGATAATTGAATGTTTTTCATATAGTATATTCATGTAATGCCTCAACATTGAGAGAGTGTGTGGTAGAGTGAGTAGGTTATTGAATTTAAAGTCTAGAAGACCTGATTTTGAATCCCACCTTAGACACTCATAGAAAAATCACTTTAACTCTCTAAACCAAAGTTGCCTTATCTGTAAAATGAAGGAGTAAGACTAGATCAGATATGTGTGTATGTATGTGTGTGTATTCTGTCTGACACCTCTGATCTAGTATGTATGTATAATAGATATCACTAGTACATATTGTATATACATTATATATATGTATATTTAGAGAGAAACAGAGAGACACAATAATTACTTAGGGAAAGAGATTTTTTTCCTGTTTTTAAATGCTATTTAATAAACTAGATTGAGAACTCAAAACTGAGTGATTAATTAGTGGAAAAGGTTATAATTTCAATAATTAATAACCTGAATAACCTTAGAATTTGAAATTATGAGAATGAAGATGGTAATAAGTCAAATAGCAAGCTAAAGGGTGACTTCCATATGGGATACACACAAATGTGGTCAATCCTTAAAATCCTGCTAGGTGACATGTATGTATTTCTCAAGAGCTGGTTTCTTAAAATCCTGCTAGGTGACATGTATATGTTTCTTAAGAGCTGGCTTCATCTCCCCAGAAGAATATATCAATTTCACATAAACTCCTTGCAAATACAGAATATTTTAGTCATGCTATTTGAATCCTCAGTGCCTAGCACAGTACTTGGTACATAATGAGAACTTAATAAATATTTGTTGATTGATATAACTTAAAGGATTTTAAATTAAGAATTGAGAGCTAGTTTCAAATCCTAGCTCAGTTTCTAACTACCTGTGACCTTGGGTAAATACCATAACCTCTCTGTTTCCTAAGCTGTAAAATCAAGAAGTTGAGCTGGCTAATCTCCAAGGCCACATCTAAGTTTCTACCTTTCTGCAATCTCATTTTCTTAAGCCCAATTCCTTTGAGAAGAAAGGAAAAAGTTTTGCATTGAAAAAGTTCATTTTTTATAGCACATTAGTTTTATTATAAAATTCTATAGACCAACTTGAGAAAGGATTTAAAGGACTGGGGTCCTTAAATGACACCATTTACTTGGAGAAATCTAAAGTGCTTTATAAACTCTCTTCATACAGTTGACTTCATCTGTCCCTGAAACATGGTGATCTTTAAGGTTAAATGCAGCTATCATCTATCACTATCTCTACATACAATTTAAGATCAGAAGTATGGACAGTGAATGCTCCCATGCTCTCAGGATAGCTACTACTAAGTAACTACACACTATAACTAGTAACATAAAAGAATCACCTGTAATGTAATAAACATTCTATGAGGCTAGGATATTACATTTATACTGTGACCTTGAAGCTTGAAAGATACATATGTATCCATGTATGTATGTGGCATGAACAAGGGATTTCACCAGAGGCAGCGTGTGAGTCATTAGAAGGCTGTTAGAGGCAGAAAGATCTAGGTGCCAGGCTCACCTCTAACACATACTGCCTGTGTGAAGCTGAGAAGATCATGTAGCCTCTGAGCATTCTAGAGAGTGCTCCAAGATGGACCTGAATTGCCAAAAGAAGTTGCCTCATTTGGGAGTTCCCTATGTGAAGGAAATCACAGGATGAGTCCTTAGCCCTTTTCTGAACACTGCGCCTCTGTGAGAAAGTATATTGCCACCTTACAGTATGGATGGTGATTCTTCACAAATACAGCTGTGATTTTTAGGGACATCACCCCTATCCAAACAGCCACCACTTTTTCCATTTAGATATAAATATGGTTTCTTATTTTATAAGAGTAAAAAAAATTACGGGTCGCTGTTATTTAAAATGCATATGAATCTCTTGTGAGGGGAGGAGAATGATATAATAGATATATAATCTGTGAAGCCATGAAGGGGCTGTTTTAAGGGGACAAGCTGACCTATAGGTAATCCAACCAGGTGTGAGTGGATGATGGGTGGAGTAAGGGTACTGAAGTAGTACAGGGAATTTAGAAAATGAGAAAAGAACTTTTTGGATTTGGTGAAGGGCCGCCCCCAAACCACTGAAAAAGTTAACTGAAAGAAGTGCCTTGTTCTCAGGCTAAAAAGAAGCCTGGGACTCTTTGTATCCCCAGTGCTTAGCACAATGCCTGGCATATAGTAAACTCTTAATTGATGATTGTCAACTGGCTGGTTTGGAGAGAGGCTATTCAGTTCTTTTAAAAACTGAACTAACAGGAACATTGGCAGGCTGTTTTATTCGGTCAGCAGCATAGGGAACTCCTGTTCTGAGAAATGGAAGCAATATAAAAACAACTTTCAAAATCTATTAAAAACAACAAAGAAGAAAATATGAACATGCATCTCTTATATAGTAAGGTGCTTTGTTAGAAAGTTAGACACCTTCCAATTTGACAGTTTCTTTCCCAAAGGTCAGAATTTGAGGATGGTTAGTAAAGGAACCCTTCAAAGGTATAGCAAAAACTAACAGTGGAAAAATTGTTTCCATAGTGGATAGAGAGCCTACCTCAGAGTTACGAAGACCTGTCAAGTCACTTAAACTCTAGGCAATTCTCTAAGTTGCAGAGAAGTCACTGAACTCCAACTCCATTGATGGAGGTAGTTTCTCTTAATCTGAGTTCCCTACCTATATCAATGAAATCACACGCCTACTTCCTATTCCTCTGCCTAACAAAATTGGGGAAAAGTGATACTCATCTCCAAGATGGAAGTATCTGGAGAATAACATGGATGAGAGGGTGCTCACAAAAATCCAACATCAGTTTTGCCACCATCTTTGAAACTTAGTTATCCTACTATGGCACCAAAGTTGAAATTGCTTGGGTAAGGGAAGGCCCTTTTGAAATTTGATCAAGGTTAAATATGGAATAGATAAGAGGAATTAGTGCTTCATATTACAGATACCACCTGCATGGAATTCATCCTCTCCCCACCCTTTCCCCCACTAGAGATGGTATAGACAGAAAATATAAATTAATTCTGAAATAGCCTGAACAGATTTATAAATGAAAGAGCCATAAATGTCTAGTAAGAGAAGTTACAATATTTGTATTCTTAATGGTGACCTTAGGGAAGATAAACATTGTCATCTTCCATGAGGGGCTCTTTTAGAAATGTATGGAGCTGATTAAAAGCCATGGTCTAGATTCGTGTTTGTTGTTGTTCAATCATCTCTGACTCTTGACCCTGAAATAGTATATAGAGAGCTGCAATTGAATTTAGGGAGACCTGAGTTTGAATCCCACTGCAGACACTTACTGGCTGTGTTCCCCTGAATGAGTCATTGCCTCAGTTTCCTCATCTGTAAAATTAAGGGTTGAACCCAATGACTTCTAAGGCCAACTTTAAGGTGGTATTTCCAGATTGGAAATTTTTGTGTTCATAAAAAGTCCCTGAGAAGAGAGCCATACTCAGACCCAGAAAGTTTTCTCTGGCCAAAGGGGTTTAATCCCCAAAAGCAAGGGGAGATGCTTTGCTTCCCTGCCTTAAAAATGTTTTTAAGATACCTTGAAGGAATTTGCATCAATCGACTTGGTGTTTTTATTTTTTAACCTAAGGCAAAGAAAATAAGAAATAGAATAAAAACATTTATTTTGAAGTTCAATTATTTCTGCCTGTAATTATTCATATTTATATTTATATTCAAAGTACATTTATACAGATAGGGAAAATTATTATGTTATATTAAAATTAAAAAGAAAATTGCATTTGTTGATGCTTAGTTCTTCTAGTGTTAATTCCCTCTATCCCCTTTCCAGGTTTCATAAATGACATTCCATAGCAGTGAAAACCTAGACCTCAGTGTGCCACTCCAGCAGGGTGTTCAATCCCTGGTTCCACATTGCTCACAGCCTAGATAGCAGCTCTCACTGTCGAGTAGGCCTGGCATAGTTTGGAATACTGTATGCTATTTGGAATAATGAAAAAGCATTTGTCATAGGGCTGCTGCCTGGCTTGCTAAAAGCAGGGTATCTCACCAATCAGAAAGCAGGAAGGGAGCTGCTGTGTATTATCACCCTTCTCTCAAAGGAATAGAACATGAAGCATAGAGTAAGATTTGTGTGATACATCTGAGTAATGAGGCATGAAATTGACATTATAAGTTTTAATTATTATTAATGCCTTGCAGTAGCTGTTGGTGTTTAATTATACAGTGGCCATCCCAGATGTACTTTCCCCCTCTTTTTTTCCCTCTTTTATTTCTTTTCTCTTTGCTGGCTTGATTCTTGATGCTTCTGGATTCTTCATCTTCTTGATGATTCTGGATGCTTCATAGCAATATTTGAAAATAGAGAGCTAATTCAACAGGAAAAAAAATCAGGGTATAAGTAAAGTTACCTTTGTAATCTTATTTCACTGGCATTCTTCTCCTCCAGGTTCACTGTGCCACAGTCAAACTGTCTAATTGTTGTTTGTTCTTTATTCTTGAAGAGAACCAACGACATCCAGAGAAGGATGTTTTGACTTGCAATTGATTTGGATTTAAGTGAGGTAGAAATGTGCAAACTCATCAGCCTCACTTTCTCCAAAACTGCCAAGTTATCACTTGTATTTCCCCACTTTATAACTTTGCTCCTATTGTTGTCTCATCCATTGCTTTTCACACAAAATTGACATTTAAGGGCTACCAAATTAATATTTCAACTATTAGAAGAAGAGAATATTCTAGGGAAGAACTCATGTTCAGCATGATTAAGCTACTTTTAGATTCCTTCTATTTGGAGGGGAGTCAGGGGAGATCGGGACCAGTGATGTCATTTGTATAAAGAACTCATAGCTAAGGAATTCTTTACCAAAACTGATCTTCAACTTGCCTGTAAATTTACAATCCTAGAGAATCTAGTTGCAATCTAGAGACAAGAAAGGGTCTCAGTTGTGGTCATATATGAAGAAAGGTTTTTGCAACTTTAGCTTAGAAACTTAGAAAACAGAGGCAGCTAGTAGAGCCAGGTTGCTCTAAACTCTGGGTTCCACTTTGTAGGGTACCTTGGATGTTCAGCAAAGAGGCCTTTAAGGTGGAAATGAAAGTAGAACTATTTCTGGTGTTCAGTTATAGCAAACTGTAGAGGTCTCTTTGCTGAACATCCAAGGTACCCTACAAAGTGGAACCCAGAGTTTAGAGCATTTTGTAGTGCCCAGATGGTAAAGCTGTAGTAGTTCACTCTAACTCAGGGACACTCAGCAACTATATGTCAAGGGTGGGTGGAACTTGGACAGTCCTTGTGACTCCCCAACTGACTCTCTACTGCATTGGCTGCCTCTATTTTCTAAGTTTCTAAACTAAAGTCGCAAAAACCTTTCTTCATACACTATTCACCTGTCTTAAGGTCTAGTTGGTGGGGAAACCATTAGTTAATAATTGTAAGATACTTTGAAAATGACTTGGTAAAAGCATCCTGCCTTTCAAAGCTCAGCCATCCCACATGCTTGGGAGAGAAACTCTTTGAGGCTATATGTGTGGGTGGGTGTTATCATTTATTTGGAGTTTTTAAACACATTTCACAGTTTCTTCCTTGGTATTCAGCTGGGCCCTTGGTAAAGAATGCTCCCTGAGTTAGCCTTAGATTTTTTTTCTTTCTTTCCTCCAGGAATGCCTTGAAAGTCTCTCTGTTGAGTCACTTATTCTTGCGGAGACCTTTCCTGAGACCTAACTTCTATAGCTTCCATCGATGTCTCACCTCTTTTCTTTTCCCTTATCACTTCTATAATGATCCTTTATTTTCCCTTCTCTATTTCTTCTTTCTTCCCTCCATCTGAATCCCTCCAGCTATCTCTCTCCTCAAGCCTCCAGGTAAACCACAGATGATGAATACTTGGCAAACATGTAATTGGGGCAGTGATGGTGTTGCTGGATTTAGTCCCAAAATTGCATACCAGGGAGCATGACTTGCCTGCCTTTTGAGGGCTTCCAGTTCTAACCTCAGTCACAAGTTCAGACTGTGGTTTATGCAGATGCTTAATGTGTCCCTGCTGGAAATGAACTACTGGCTGTGTGTTGATGGTCATGCTACCCTGGCTTCTGTCTGACCAAAGGGAATTCTGGCCCTTCTCACAGTGACTTTCCCTCCCAAGTCAGCCAGAACCAGCATTATCCCTAGAACAGGGCTTGTCTTACCTCTCCGTCCCATGCTTATATCATCCATGCCTCCACAGAGAGCATTCTCCACACTGAAATGTTTCCTTCTGCATCAGGCTTCTCCTCATGATATCCAAAGCAGGAACATTCAGGGAAATCTGGTGTTGTATTATGTGAAGGTGGATAGTTGGTATGTGTGCCTTTTGCATAGGGGAATTAGGCTCCAAAAGAAAGACTATTATCTCAATTTCCCCTCAAGTTCCTTCCAGTAGCAGTGATGGAAATTTGTTTGACTTTTGCTGCAAATGAAAGTATTGGTGAACATTTCCACTGCTTAGTATAGAGAACCACAAAGTTCTCTTTTCTGAGCAACCCATGTGCCCTACAAAGTAGAAGCCAAAGCTCAGGGCATTTTGTAATGTCCAGATGGTCAAATTGTTCATGTTCAATGTGTACCATAACCCAGTCACCGCTAGCTGTCTCACATCATGTATTCCATTTGTTCCACCTATACTTAGCAAATACTTTCTGTGTAAGGTACTGTGCTAGTGATAGTGTGATATGCAAAATGTCTAAGACTGTCCTTGCCCTAGAGGAACCTGCAGTTTAGCAGATGAGATAAAATGATTAAGCAAATAATGGGGAGGTAGGGGAAAGGGAAATTCATAATTAATATGAATTTAATGAGCACCTACTATGTGTCAGGCACTGTGCTAAACACTTTACAAATATGATCTTATTTGATCCTCATAACAATCCATAACACTCTGAGGAAACTGAGGCAGAGAGCAGTTAAGTAACTTCTCCAGAATCACACAGCTAATTAAGTATCTGAGACTGGATTTGAACTTAGGTCTGCCTGACTCCAGGTCCAGCACTCTAACAGCTGTACCATTCAACTGCCTCAAATAACACAAGGAGAGGTATAACCCAAGGTTGTGAGAATTCATGAGTGGGATCAGGGAAAGCTTTATGGAGCAGAAGTCATTTGGATTTCAAAAGTATACAAATGAGAGATTTTAAGATATCTGCAAGCCACCTCCACCATTAAGTAGTCAGTTAGCCAAAAACCTTTTATTAAGTACCTCCTAAGTACCCAGTACTCTGCTAAACATTGGAGGTACTCCCCCGAAAAAGGGCAAAAGCAGTCCCTGCTATCAAGGAGCTCACAGTCCAACTGGGGAGATGATATGCAAACAACTAGATTCAAGTGAGATATAGACAAAATAGATTGGAAATAACCTCAAAGGGAAGGCACCAAGATTAAGGAGAATTGGGAAAGACTTGAAAAGGTGGGATTTTACCTGAGACTTGAGGGAAGCCAGAGAGGGTGAGGTGAGTAGGGAGAGAGTTCTAGGCATGAGAGACCCTTATTGATCATGGGAGTAACAGAATATGTGTATATATATTTATATATAAACATATATATGAGCATGTCCATATAGAAATGTAGAATAGGTAACATAAATAGGCAAAAATGAATTTAGTGTAATTTAAACTAACATTGTTGAGACAGTGTGCTACAATAGTAAGAGACCAGACCTGGAGTTGTCACAGCACCTGAGTTCAAATCCTGCCACTGTCACTTGTTCACTGTGTGACAATTAGTCAAATCACTCAACATCCTCATTTTCCTTTTTTAAAATGTGGAGATTGGAGTAGATGAGCTCTAAGATCCTGTTTCAATCTTAAGCTCTGATTAGATTAATTAGTCTCAAATGTTTATAAAACTCTCATAGAATATATACATATATGTGGTATAGGTGCCATACCTGCTTTTGAGCATGTGTCCTGGTCATTTGGAAGAGAAATATAAGTTGTTTGTCCATAACAGAATTATTTAAATTTTACCCTCATTCAAGGCAAGCCTTGAACTTTCTATTTTTCACACAGTAGGTTTTGAAGTATCTGCCAGTGTAAAATACAGTAAAGAAGGCAGTGGGGATATTCTGTGTGTGTGTAAAGCCAGGCACTTCAAGTGAGGAAAGTTAAGTCATGGTGGGATCATTGTCTAAGCATGCAGGTAAGTCATAAAAATCAAAGACAAATAAAGATATATGCCCAGAGTACATATTGAAGTTCTTTGGAATTGTTCTTATAGTTTTATGTCTCTTGAAGTGCCTCAGGTATTGTTGAATTAATCAATCAACAAGCATTCATTAATTGATTACTGGATATATGGGTTGTTCAGGGAGGTCTAGCACTTCTGCTGTGAGGGCTTGCTGAGTTCTTTTCAAGGCTGCTCTTCTACCTTTGGTGTCTACCTTTCACCCAACTTTCACCTGTGGCTTGAAGAACCAGTAGCATGTGCAATGGCCATGCTCCAGTAAAATGGTCTCAGCAGACAGACTGAACAAAGTTGAGGGTAACCAACAGACCTCAAACCCATCCATGAGTTAGGCAGATGTTTACCCCAAGCATGTGAAGACTTCCCCTGGTGGAATGAGCAAATGAGTAAAATTTGTTCCAAGGGTCATAAGGGTAGCTGAAGCAGGCACTGTGGAGCATTTATGAGTTTGGTCAGATATCAGAGATGCCAAGGCCATCCACTGCATCCAAGGCCATTGCCGATCATCTTGATTTTTGTCCTGCCACTGAACTTTGATGACCCTGAAAGACAGGGAGGCTGACAGCTTTGTGCAGCTCTGCCTCACTTAAATATGGTTCATGCACAAGTTAAGACATCACCCATGATATCATGGTCCTCTTGAAAAACGGAGGAGGAACAACAACTGTGTACTTGGCACCATACTGAGCCCTATCAAAACAGATGAAATTGAAACAGTCTGCCCTCAAGGAGCTTATATTCTAAAGGGAAGGAGAAGAGTGAGACAACATACACATGTGAGTGTATAAGTAATATATACAAAGTGAATCCAAGATAGAAAAGTATCTTAATCAGTCCCTGTGATCTGCGGTCAAATCACCTTTACCATATGATGTTAACTTTCTCTTCTTAGATGACATGTGATTTTTTAGAAGTAAGATGCCTGGCTTCTGCTAGCTATATAGATTTTTTCTTTTTCCTTTCCTTTTCTTTTGCACAGCTCCAGCTTATTATTAAGAGAGGCTGAATGGCTCTTATTGGTGGCAGTGGAATCTCTCTGATGCTCTGAAACTAATAACTTCATATCCTTTCCAGACATGTCTTAGTTATTTGAATGGATAAAATATCCCTTATTCTAGCTTTTTAGAACTTTGGCCTATTTTTAAAAAATGTGCAAAAAATGTACTTACAGTACAAAGCTTTCCAGGGTGAGGATTATTGGAAACAAACTGTTTCTTATTGTATTTTTTCCCTTTGCATCCTGTAATGAAAAATCCTCCAGTGTTACTATTTAATTGCTTAGTGGTGGCTATTTGTCAATTTGCCAGCAGGTTCCATCTTAACTGCTGTCGTTTGACTCCACTGCAACATAAATGTCGAGTAATTGAATTGCCAACATATCATTAAGCCCTCTACAAAGAGTTTTTCAGTGTATAAGTGCTTCAGGCTTTTGTGTCAGTATTGATTGATTCAGATACTAAAGAAATCTTTGGCAAAAGCAGACCTAGTGAGAAAATGTGGCTTCAGCTGGGAGAAATCGTTGGGCGTTGGCCCCGTGGCAGCAAGTTGGTGTGTTTTTGTTTAGTTTTCCTTAGAGAAATAGACTTGACCTTTGGAAAGGTTTAGGTGAGTGGGTGTTAATTTTAGGAGTAGAAAGAGAAAGTAACATGACTTAATCTGCTTCTGGGGAAAAAAAACATTCTTAGAGCAACTTTGATTAGGAAATGAATATGGGATTTGGGAATAAAAAGAAGAGAGACTTACACCTCACAGAGCCACAGAATGGTGAGAGGCTGGGCAGTACAGTGGAAAGAATTTGGAGTTAGAGAACCTGCTTTCATATTTCACTTCTTTTACCCACTAGCTTTGTGACCTTGAATTTAATTTCTTCCACTATAAAATGAAGAGGTTGGATTGGATGGCCTCTAGGCATCTTCCAGCTTCTAAATATGATCCTAAAAGAGTCCTCTCTGTATTTTATAAAGTCTTTAGTTGAGGGCAGCTAGGTGGTACAGTGGATAGAGTGTTGGATCTGGAAGATCCAAGTTCAAATTTGGCCTCATGCACTTAACAGCTGTGTGACCCTGGGCAAGTCATTTAACCTTGTTTGTTTCAGTTTCCTCATCAGTAAAATGAGCTGGAGAAAGAAATGGCAAACACTCCAGTACCTTTGCTGAGAGAATCCGAAATGGGGTCACAAAGAGTCAGAAATGACTGAAACGACTGAACAGCAACAACAAAGTTGAGGCAACAGGTAGAAAATGAAAGGTCAGGGATCAGCTAACCTGTTGGGCATGTAAGTAAGACTCAACAGTGACTAGAGCAACTTGAAACAGTTGTCCTGAGCCAGACGCAAAAAGTGCTTTATCATCATTAAAAGGTCATAGGTTTTTGACTTTGTTGGTTAGAAGATGGTGAGAAGGAAGACAAAGCCTGTTCGGACCATTTAGTTTCACCTGATTCCATGACTACAGACAACCTTCTAAATTCTAATGAGTTACCTTACATATAGTCAAAAAGGAAAGGAGATGAAAAAAAGGTGGATGAATCAGTACAACGCCTTCACCTTGATGGTTCAAACACTGACGAGCATGTCTAGTTGGTGGCCAATAGTACCTTGACAGATGAATAATGGTGGATTTTTTTTTCACTTAGTTTAGTTTCTCATTTTTAAAATAATGGGAGATGGGGTGAAGAATAAATGATCTGAGCACTGAGCTAGGATCTAAGATTTAAAATTGGAGGGGATTTTAAAGATAAGCTGGTCCAGGGCAGTTAGGTGGCACAGTGGATAGAGCATTGGCCCTAGAGTCAGGAGGACTTGAGTTCAAATCCAGTGTCTATTGCTGACTAGCTGTATGACCCTGGCCAAGTCATTTAATCCTGATTGGCTCAAAAAAAAAAAAGAGATAAATTGGTCCAACTCTCCCCTTTTACATGTAAGGTATTCCTCCTTTCATATCTAAATAGTTTGCAGCAAGGAGCAGAAAAATAATTCATATGGAAGGAAAATTGGTGAAATCCACATGTAAAGAAACCATTTTTCAGAGGAAATGTTGAGACACAGGGTAGGTGAACCAGACAGAGAAGTGCGCCTCACATAAATGTACTAAGAGGGCCTTTTCAAAGGCCGAGAAATGACTGGAGCTGCAGGGCATTTTGGTGCCTCATCTTGTTTTATGTGATGGTTTTTATTAAATCAGTTAATTGTTTGAAGACTTTGGGAAGATTAAGAAATGTTGGCTGTAATAGAAAGGTGGATTTTGTGAATTTTGCCTGATAAGGTAAAGATGAGTCACTGACCTCCTGGGGGGTCTGATTTGAAACACCAGGAGGTATATAAATCTACAATTAGGAAGCCAGAAGCAAGAGTGAGGGTCACGCTATCCTTGGGCTACACACAGATGAGAAACTGACGCCAAGAGAAATGGATTAGATCAGTTGTCTCCACTCCCCTTGGGGGGAAGGTGGCATTATTCCAGTGGACGAGGTGGTCTGATCCTAAGGCACAGGTGATAGATCAATCAGAGGGTGGAAAGACAGGGCAAATTCCATCATCTCTGGCTCTCCTCACTCCCCTCTTCAGGACAAGCTCTCTACCTTGCCCCTTCTATTCCTGGTGTTAGCCCTTAGGGGCTGTTATAAACTGAACTACCCACTACTCACCATAATAGTTAGTACCACTGGGGGAAAAAAATGATCCCTTTCCCTACCCTAGCCCTTAGGTCACCCCAGGCCCTTGGTAGGAGCCACTCAGAGTTGTAACTTAGGGATTGGCCACTTAGAGCCCTGACCTCCCAGTTTTCATTTTGTTTGTCAATAAATCACATAGGATAAGCAGACAAGGAAAAATGATATTCTGGATCACAGGCAGTATATCATCTTTTCCTTCAAAAGTACCCACTTCCAAAACAAACAAACAAAAAAAAAACAAGGGACAACAAGGAATACAAGGTGGCACAGTGGATAGAGCACCAGCCCTGGATTCAGGAGGACCTGAGTTCAAATCTGGCCTCAGACACATAACACTCACTTAGCTGTGTGACCCTGGGCAAGTCACTTAACCCCATTGCCTAGCCAAAAAAAAAAAAAAAACCAAAAACAAAACCCCACTTCCAAAGTTCGCTATGACTATTGAGGGTGCTGCCATCCTTCCCTGTTTCCACATCTTCATTGTCATAATGGACTTCTCACTTTTCCCTAGTGTACATCCACATGTGCAAATTATGAGGTCATCAATTGCCAAAACTCCCCAATTTTATCTCCACATCTGCCCTGTCCTCTCTCCTCACACTGCTACATCTAGTACAGGCCCTCATCACCTGTCACTTGGACTATTGCAATAATCTTCTAATTGGTCTCCCAGCCTCAAGTGTCTCCCCAGAGCAATCCATCTTCCACCCATCAGCCAAAGTGGCTTTCCTAAAGTGCAGATCTGACCATGTCACCATCTCCTTCCTACTTAATAAACTCTAGGGGCTCAATATTGACTCTCGGATCAAATTGTTTCATCCCTATCTTGTCTTTTTAAACTTTTTTGGTTGTTTTATAATGTACATAATTATTAATACAGTATTATATATATTTATATTTATAAGTGAGTAAATTTTCACAAATTCGGGTTGCATACCCAAAATGTTTTACTAATAGGGATGTAATATTAGTATTAGGTGATCCCTAAGCCTCCCCTCTAGGGAGGCAGCTAGGTGACACAGTGGATAGAATGTTGGGTCTGGAATCATGAAGACTTGAGTTCAAATCTAGCCTCAGTTGCTTACTAGCTCTGTGACCTCTGTTGCTTATTCTCTGTATGCTACCATTTTCTCAACTGTAAGATGGGGAAAATAATGACACCAGCATTATAATATTATTGTGAGGATCAAATGAGATAATATTTATAAAGTACTTAAAAGAGTGACTGGCACATAGTAGATCAATCAATAAACATTTATTAAGCACCTACTATGTGCCTGGCTCTGTGCTAAACTTTGGGGATACAAAAAGAGGCAAATGATAGTCCCTGCCCTCAAGGAGTTTATAATCTAGTGGGGAACACAACAGACAAATGAGCTATATGAAGGATGAATAGGAAATAATTAACAGAGGAAAGGCATTAGAATTAAGAGGGTAGAGTTTGGAAAGACTTTTGGTAGAAGATGGGGTTTTAGTTCGGACTTAAAAGAAGCCAAGGAAGCCATTGGGTGGAGATGAGTAAGGAGAGCCTTCCAGGCATGGGAGACAGCCAGAGAAAATTCCCAGAGCAGAAAGATGGAGTGTCTTGTTTATGGAAAAGCCAGGAGGCCAGTGGATTGAAGAGTATATGAGGTAAAGATGTAAGAAGCCTGGAAAGGTACAATCATTCTAGATCATGAAGGATTTTAAATGCTAGACAGATCATTTTGGATTTGATCCTGTTGCTGCTAGAGATCCACTGGAATTTATTAAGTAATTGGGTGGCAAGGTTAAACCTGAACTTTAGAAAAATCACTTTAGTGGATAATGGAGAATGAATTAGAGTGGGAAGATACTTGAGGTAGGCCTACCCACTAGCAGCCTATTGCAATAATCTGGTGAAGTGATGAAGTCCTTCAACAGACTGGTAGCAGGGTTAGTAGAGAGAGAGGGTTTTGTGTGTGTGTGTGTGTGTGTGTGTGTGTGTGTGCGCACGCGTATGTGTATTTTGGAGGGATGTTAGAGAGGTAAAGTGTACTGGCCTTGGCAACAGATTGGGTAAGGGGAGGGGGAGATAGGAGTTGAAAATGACTCCTAGATTGTGAGCCTAAGGGACTAGGAGGATGGTGGTACCCTCTACAGTAATAGGGAAGGTATGAGCAAGGAGGGTTAAGAGTGAAAGATAATGAGCTCTGTTTTGGACAGGTTGAATTTAGTTTGTCTACTGGACATCCAGATTGAGATGTCTGAAAGGCAGTTGGAGATTCAAGATTGGAGATCAGTAGAGAGTTTGGGGCAGGATAAGTAGATTTGAGGACTGTTAATGTAGAGATGGTAATTAAATCCATAGGAGCTGATGAGATTGCCAATAGATGCTTGTTTCCTACCCTCCCCTTCTAGTTCTAAATCTGTTTTCTCTAATCTTGTAGTCCACCCCTCTTATTTTAAAGATAAGGAAACTGATGCCCAACCCCCACAAGATTACAAAGATAATAAGCAGCAGAGGAAGAATTTGAAGCAAAGTCTTTGAACTCCAAATCTTGTTCTGTGTTGGCCACACCATGCTGCTTCTTCATCTGAGCACTTAAGAGCTTTAGAACACTATGTCTTTCTGCAGCCAACCTCTCACATTCTGTGCTATTACGACAAGTTACCATGAGGGGTCCTAATAATTCACTGTTTGCTTTCTTTTGGTTTTAGAATATTTCCCAACTTCCTTGTGGCAAAGCCCTCTATAGCTATGAGGGGAAAGAACCTGGTGATCTCAAGTTTAACAAGGGAGACATCATCATCCTTCGTCGAAAGGTGGATGAGAACTGGTACCATGGGGAGCTGAATGGAAACCATGGCTTCTTCCCTGCCAGCTATATTCAGTGCATCAAGCCCTTACCACAAGCCCCACCCCAGGGCAAAGCACTTTATGACTTTGAGATAAAGGATAAAGATCAGGACAAGGACTGTTTAACTTTCACCAAGGTAAAGTGAAAAATCGCATGTCTTAAATCATTCTCATTTGAGGCTTTTGTGAACCTACCCAATTTGTCCTTACTCTCATCCATTTAAGGTTCCCTCTAATAATTTGATTCTCTATTAGACTAAGAACAGAGAGCAAGCTTCATTGCTCAAAGTGGACACAGAGGAAAAGGTCAATATATTTTTCTAAAGTATCAATGGGGCAACTAGGTGGTGCAGCGGATAGAGCACTGGGCCTGGAGTCAGGAAGATCTGAATTCAGTATTGACCTCAGACATTAGCTGTGTGACCCTGGGCAAAGTCACTTAACCCCTGTTTGTCTCAATTCCTCATCTGCAAAATGGGAACATAGGAAACAAAGGAAATGGCAAACCACTTCAGTATTTTTGCCAACAGTATCCCATGGACAAAGTCCGTGGGTTCATGTTGGACATAACTGAACAACAACAACAACAATGACAAAGTATCATTTAGTCTTCCGAAATAGAGGATTTGTTAAAGGCAGACTTCCTGTTCTAAAAAAGCTCATTTGGCTCTCAGGGGAGTGAGGTTTTTTGTTTGTTTTTGTTTTTGTTTTTTTTTTAATATGTTCTGACAGCCTAAAATCAGTCTTACCCTGGTTACCATTAACCCAAAGACAAGAGGCAAAATGCAAAAACATTTACTGGGAGCCATTTGAGCTGCCTGGGAAACCATTCTTGGCCTGAGGAATGACCAGCATTTAAAAGAAGAAATAGGGATAGGGATAAGTATATGAACTGGACCTATGATTTCACCAGAATAAGGAATACTCTCGGGTGGGAATTCCCTCAGCCAGTGCAGATCATTACTTTCTCTGTAACTTATTGTCTTTGAGAGTTTCTTATATTACTAAAATTTAAATGACTTGCTTACAGGATTCAGGGCTAGCTCTCTGTACATTTCACCATGTTACAAAAAAGAAACTAGATTTTTTTCCCATCAGTTCCTAGAACCATTGATTTAGGGCGAGGAAGATCTAAAAGGTCCTCTAGTCCAACCTCTCCATTTTACAGGTGAGGAAACTGAGTCCCACAGAAGTGAAGTGACTTGCCCAAGTATCTAGGAGCTTTTATTCCAAACGCTGTTCTTTTTCTAATACACCACTGATCTTTTTTGTGAGCCCCATCTTTTGAAGAACTAGAGAAAACGGTTAACTTAATACAATTGGAATTCCTAATTAATGGTAGTAAATATTTCTCTTTTACAATTTTCCACTCTCTTTTCCTTTTGGCTCTCTTCTTCCTCACCGTTCTTGAGATCTGATGCCCTATGATCCAGTTCTTGGTCTAAGATCCCATGTTCATTCACCTACTCTACTATGACCCCATATGTTGTGAACCGTCCACTTATTTTCTCTCATATAGAATCTGAAGAACTTATAATGCAGCCATGCCCTTAAACCAATCAAAGGAAATGAATGGTTCCTACTCTTTCCTGAAGTACTTCATACTTCAGGTACTAGCAAGCAATTTTAGACCTTCTTTTTCTCTTAGCTAAGCTGATCTGCTTTTCTGTTATAGACCTTGTCTCAGCTATAGGGACGGTTCCTTTGGACCATCCATGAAATTTCAGAGGATGCCATTTTATCCTGCCCTAGAACAAGAGTCCCAGTTTGGAGTAGTTTTCATCTGTAGTTCCTCTTAGATCAAAGTAAGAATATTAGATGACTTCAGATGTTGAGAGTATATGGAACTATTTTAAGGCAGAAGGAAATGGTCTTACCACTATCATCCCTCCCTTCCTCTCCTTCCATTAGTCTACCTTTAAAGTTTCCCTTAATGCTTACATTGTTCTCAACCCTGTCTCCCATTTGCTTCTTTCCTAGTTCCCAAGAGCTCAGCACTCAGATAGCTGTTTTAGCTCCCCTGGTTCTGTCATGGCTAACCCATCCTCTCCTGACTGCTATTTATATCTTGTTCTATTGTTCAGTGTGACAGTGAATAATCTATTTTCCACAGGGGATTCAACTCTGTATTTTCTTATTTCTTTCGTCAAGGTGTTCTGATGCTAATTTCAACTGTCACCTGCTTGATGAAGCTTCCTAGGAAGCCAGGATCTGGGCCCCTCTGCTGCCGCTTTGTCCAATGGCCAGAGGGGCAGACTGCCAGAGACATGATTTGTTGGGCAGACAGAGCACCAGCCTTCTTCCGTTTTTTTGCCAAATGAAGTTTGACCTTTATCTCTGGAGGAAAACCTCCTGGAGACTGAAGGCCTCTGTCCTATGATTTGTGACAAAACTCAGTGCCTTTAACATCCCTTTCACACCTCCTGTTGACTCCATGCCCAGATGTGAAACCACACAAGCCTTTTGTCCAATGCTACCTGAAGTTCCTCTAACTTTAAAGAGATCCATAGAAGTATATTCTAGGTCATCTATGCTGAACCATTTGGCTTGGCCAATGTTTCTCCCCCCCTTGAGGTTGGCGTGACCTCAACAAACCACATCCATTGATCCTAGGATATAAGGCTTGAAAATATGTTACTGGTCAAGTCCAGGGCTCCATCCCCTCATCTCATAGATGAGGAAGCTGAGACCCAAAGAAATTAAATTACTTGCTGAAGGTCACATAACAAATCAGTAATAAGTGTGAATTTAAAAACCCACTTGTTCCCGCTCCATATCCTTTCTCATTTAACAATATCACCAGGCACCTCAGTAAAGTATCTATCCTCTTTGGAGCCTCTTAAGGTAAAAGGCCTCAGCAGCATCCTACCATCCTAGGAAATGCTACCTAATCATTTAGTATCATGTGAATTTGCTTGGCTCACTATATGAAAGGAATCCCATCTAGTTCTTTTGGCCTTTTATTTTTATTTTTTTTTCATTTAGCTTATGCTTTTATTACAGTGTTTGTCACATTTGCATATTCAATTTGGTCAGTCAGGCAGTTTCTCCCAAATATTCTCACTTCACAATGTCCTTTGTCTTCTACTTTTTCCCACTGTCCAAGGCCAACCCCCAGTCATTCACCTAAATGACTGATGTTGCCTTAATGAATTCTACAAGAATACTTTATGACGGCAAGATGATCCATGTTGACAAATGGGTAAAACATGATGTTGGAAAGGACTAGTTGGATGTTGTCCTGGTTTCCAGATGAAAGGTAAAAAGTCAGTTCCAAATTGACTCTTTTATCTAGTAATCACTGACCTATGAGATGCTTGACTTTAAGACTTAACTGACAGCTAACTTTCGGATAGAAAGGCTTCCTTTCAAAGATATGATTTTTAGTTGGGACTTCAAGGAAGCCAGGGAATCCACTAGGTGAGGGAGAGCATTCTAGATATGGGGGACAGCCTGAGAAAATGGAATGATTTGTTGTTTTTTAATTTTTTTTTATTTTTAGTTTTCGACATTTACTTCCACAAGATTTTGAGTTCAAAATTTTCACCCCATCTCGCCCCTCCCCCACCCCAAGATGGCATGCATTCTGAATACCCCTTCCCCTAGTCTGATTTCCCTGCTATCTCTCCCCCCCCTTCCCCTTCTATTTTCCTGTAGGACAGGATAGATTTCTGTACCCCATTTCCTGTATTTCTTATTTCCCAGTTGCATGGGAAAAAGTTTTTTTTTTTTAAACATGTGTTTTTTAAACTTTGGGTTCCAAATTTTCTCCCTTCCTCCCTCTCCACCCACCCTCATTGAAAAGGCAAGCAACTCAACATAGGCTATACATGTGCAGTTATGCAAAACACTTCCATAGTAGACATACTGAGAAAAACTAACTCCATTTCCCTTAATCCTATCCTCCCCCCTATTTATTCTATTCTTTCTTTTGACCCTGTCCTTCCTCAGAAGCATTTGCTTCTGATTACCCCCTTTCCCATTCTGCCTTCCTCTCTATCATCCCCTTACTCTCTTGTCCCCTTCCCCTCCTATTTTCCTGTAGGGTAAGACAGATTTCCATACCCAACTGAGTGTGTATGTTATACCCTCCTTAAGTCAAATCCTATGAGAATAAGATTCACTCATTTCCTCTCACCTTCCCCTGGTTCTCCTCCACTGTAAGAGCCTTTTCTTTTCTGGTTTTTTTTTGTGAGATAATTTACCCCATTCTATCTCTCCCTTTCTCCTTCTCCTAGTATAATCCTCTCTCACCCCTTAATTTTATTCTCCAGATACGGCCCCTTCATTTTCAACTCGCCCTGTGCCCTCTATCTATCTATCTATCTATCTATCTATCTATCTATCTATCTATCTATCTATCTATCTATCTATCATCTATCTATCTATCTATCTATATATATACATACATATAATTTTCCCTCCAACTACCCTAATACTGACAAAAGTCTCATGAGTTACAAATATCATCTTTCCACACAGGAATGTAAACAGTTCAACCTTAATGAGTCTCTTATGATTTCTCTTTCCTGTTTACCTCTTCATGTTCCACTTGAGTCTTGTATTGGAAAGTCAAATTTTCTATTCAGCTCTGGTCTTTTCATCAAGAATGCTTGAAAGTCCTCTATTTCACTGAATGACCATTTTTTCCCCTGAAGAATTATACTCAGTTTTGCTGGGTGATTCTTGGTTGTAATCTTATCTCCTTTGCCCTCCAGAATATTATATTCCATGCCCTGCGGTCCCTTAATGTAGAAGCAGCTAAATCTTGTGTTACCCTGATTGTGTTTCCACAATACTTGAATTGTTTCTTTCTGGCTGCTTGTAATATTTTCTCCTTGACCTGGGGACTCTGGAATTTGGCTACAATATTCCTAGGAGTTTTCCTTTGGGGATCTCTTTCAGGAGGAGATTGGTGGATTCTTTCAATTTCTATTTTGCCCTCTGCTTCTAAAATATCAGGGCAGTTTTCTTTGATAATTCCTTGAAAGATGATGTCTAGGCTCTTTTTTTGATCATGGCTTTCAGATAGTCCAATAATTTTTAAATTCTCTCTCCTGGATCTGTTTTCCAGGTCAATTGTTTTTCCAGTGAGATATTTTACATTGTTTTCTAATTTTTCATTCTTTTGGATTTGTTTTACAGTGTCTTGATTTCTCAAAGTCACTAGCTTCCAATTGCTCTATTCTAATTTTTAAGGAAGTATTTTCTTCAGTAATCTTTTGGACTTCCTTTTCCATTTGGCCAATTTTGCTTTTTAGGGCATTCTTCTCCTCATTGGCTTTTTGGACCTCTTTTGCCATTTAGGTTAAGCTATTTTTTAAGGTATTATTTTCTTCAGTATTTTTTTGGGTCTCCTTTAGCAAGCTATTGACCTGTTTTTCATGATTTTCTTGCATCACTCTCAGTTTTAACTCTACTTCTCTTACTTGCTTCTCAAAATCCCTTTTGAGCTCTTCCAAGGCCTGGGACTGATTCATATTTTTCTTGGAGGCTTTGGATGTAGGAGTTTTGACTTTGTTGTCTTCTTCTGGTTGTATGTTTTGATCTTTGTCACCAAAGTAAGATAATATAGTCTGACTCTTTTTGCACTGCTTGCTTGTGATCCCAACCAATTACTTGAGTTTTAAACTCTTTGTTAAGGTAAGAGTCTGTTTCCAATGTGGAAAATGTACTGTCCCAAGCTTTGGGGGTTTGTACAGCTGTTTTCAGAGATACTTCTAGGGACCTGAAAAGTGTGAGTTCTTCTGAGGTGCTTTGATAAGCAGTGAGGTGTTTCCTCTCCACTGCCACAACAAGCTCCACCACATCAGCGCTCTTCCTCGCCCCAGGACTGCCCCTCAGAACTGTGACCCAGATCCAAGCCAGGGCAAAGCAAGAGATTCCTGCCTCAGCACTGGCAAAGAGATCCCTGCAATCCCCCTCTGATCAGCCACTCAATTGCCCCTCAGTCTGTAGGCTAGAAGCTCAGAAGTCAGCCGCTGCCCTCAGGGCGACTGAGATCTAGCTTCTTCTCTCATCGCAGTAACAGACTTTTCCCACTGACCTTCCAAGTGGTTTTTGGCATTCGTAGGTTGAGAAGTCTGGAAACCACCATAGCTGCCCATGATTCAGTCCTCTGAGGCCTGCTCTAGGGTTGCTGCAGCCTGTGTGCCCACGCCGAACTGTGTTCCTCTCCCAGCCAGGTGCGATATACCTTTCTGATAAGCCATCCAGGTTGTCTTGGGCTGGAAATTTGTTTCACTCTGTTTTTTTTGTGGGTTCTGCTGCTTTAGAATTTGTTTAGAGCCATTTTTTGTAGGTATTTGGAGGGGTTTAGGGGAGAGCTCTAGCAAGTCCCTCTGCCATCTTGGCTCCGTCCCTCTGCCATCTTGGCTCCGCCCCTCTCTTTTGGCCTTTTAAATAGAATTTAAATAAAATATTTCCAGAGTAGTGGGAGAAAAGAGCTTTTTGATATTTCTAAGCTTCTTTTAGGTCAGTCATAACCACTGGAGGACAATTTCACTGTTTCAAACTTGGATTATCCAACCATCATAATAACCTCTTGCTCTTAACCTCATGTCTTTCCAAACAAATCAAATTATAAGCCTAGAGATTTCCTAGTAACTGAATATCCCCCAGTTAGACTCTTCTCCAACCCCTACTTCCCACTATCTCGTTCAGTCACTTGATGAACATAGAACTTTAGTTAAGTTGGCATAATATTCCTGCAATGCCAGCCTTCTATTCATTCAACAAACATTACATGAATACTGTGTACAAAGAGAGCACAGTGTCATGAGCTAGAAGAAATTAAATGAAGAAATAAAACATTTTGCTCACCTTCAGGGAGTTCACAGTCTAGTTAGAAGATGAGCCATAAATACAGTGTCATACAAGGTGTCCCAAAAGTCAGTGTTGTTTTAAGGTATTAAATCTTAAATTGATCAAGTTTATTAAATACTCTTGGTATTCCCTGTATATTATGTTGCATAAATGCATTAGAGAGTTAGAATATAAAGAAGGGGAAGGTCCTTACTAACCAGGCTCGTTCTGTAATATCACCTCTGTTCACACTAATTAAGCAAACATAATAATAATTATAATAATGATGATGATCATGATGATAACAACAATAATAGCTAGATCTTTGTGACTCCAAGTCCAAAACATTATACACTGCACAGTTATACTTCCTCCCTTGATGATTTTGATTTGTATCATAGGTCCAATTTTTTTTGGAATTTTGGCATTATCCTAGCTGTTGGGGTCGTTGCTTGCTGCTTTGGAGACAATAGGCAGGTGTATAGTTCATGGAGGTGAAAGCTGAAATAAGGAAGTTTTTAATTAAAATTGCTTATAGGGTTACTGGTGAACTTAGGAAATGAATGAACAGAGGGAGTCTTACAATAATCCAAAAATCTTCAAGTGACTTTTCAATAATTCCTATCCAGACCACAATATATTTCCTCTCTCTTTGATGTTTATTTCTATCATCTGGCCCCATCACAGAATCTCAGAATGAGAAGGGATCTCACCGGCCATCTGGTTTACTGTGTACCTGAGAAAGAGTGCCCTTCAGAGCATCCCCAACAAATGGTGATTGGCTTGCTTGAAGACCTTTGCTGAGGGGAAATCCACTAATTCCCAGGCATCCCACTCCTCTGTTGGAAAACTAATTATTAAGAAGTTGAGAGAGTTTTCAAGCCAGATATCCAACCTAATTTGCTTTTTTGCATATTAGTGGGACTCAAAACTGTTTGGCTGTTTCAGAAGAGTAGCCATTGATGGTTCAATGTAAACTTGGGAGGTCTCCAGCAGAGTGCCCCAGAAATTTCTACCCATTGCCTTCTGGGGTCAAGCAAATAAAGTCTGATATAATTTTCATAATTCTTTAAATTGTCCTAGAGAGCATACTGTATCCACTGCCACACATTTTTTCCATAGACTAAGGTTGTTGTTAGTGGTGGTGATGGTGGTAGTGGTCCTTGCCTTTTCTCATTCTTCAAGAGAACCAGTGACATCACAAGGGTAATGTCGTAGTTTGCATTTGAACTGGATTTAAGTGAGGCAGCCCTATGCAAAGTCATCTGCCTTACTCTCTCCACTATAGTCTTATCTTAAGATGGAGCAGTGAATAAAGTACTGAGCCTATAGTCAGAAAGACTCATCTCAATGAGTTCAAATCTGGTCCCAGACATTTATTAGCTATGTGACCCAGGGCAATTCAACCCTGCTTGCTTCAGTTTCCTCATCCGTAAAATAAGCTGGAGAAGGAAAGGGTAAACTACGACAGAATTTTTGCCGAGAAAACCCAAATGGGGTCCTGAAGAGTCAGACATAACTGAAACAATTGAACAATAACAATCATCCCTCATTCTTTCACCCCATACTCATATGGACTGATATCAATATTCTTCATCATCATGATTGCCTTCCTCTTGACAGTTTTCAGTTTATCAATATCTTTCTTAAAATTTCCCCTAATTATCAGGAATGCTTTCCTAGCATCTAGCCTAAATCTGCCTTTTTGAAACTTTTCTTAATTATTTATTTAATTTTTAATTTATGGAATAAAACAAGCATTTCCATAGCATAGTATAATTAAAAACTGAAACTTTCACAAATGACTCCTTGTTCTACCATCTAAGACTAGGTATAGCAGGTCTAATCTATCTTCTATGTGGCAGGCTTTCAAATTCTTAAAAAATAGCTATCAGGTTTTCTCTAAGTCTGCATATATCCTGGGTTTTTTCATTTGATCTTCATGTGGCAGGGTCTACATTCCCCTCACTAATTCAGTCACACTCCAGCTTGTCAATGTCCTTCCTAAAATGTGTTACCCAGAGTTGAACATGATACTACTCCAGATGATGTGTGAGCAGGGCAGACTCTGGGTTAATTGGAAGTTATCTTATATGCCCTATAGGGATTACTAGTTTTCAAAGGATTTGAATAAACAAATAAGACACCCCAAGCTTGCTTGAGTTTCAGTTCTAACATCCTGGCATTCCTCAGTGGCCACTGGAATTCCCTGACCATTATGACTAATCACGTGGTTGCTTTCACATGAGACTTTAAAGGATGACAAATGGTGTACCACATTTCCCTACAGCTTATGTCATGTGGTGAAACAACAGGGCTATTTAAGCAGCTGCTGGAACTGTGCCCAGATGCTGTTCCTCACCTGGGCCAATATGCATTCCCCAGGGTTATCACCTTAGGTCCATTCACTCAGGGCCTTAGTAAGAGAACAGCAGTTTATCCAAGCTTCATGCTTCAGCTATGCCAGGATGCCTTGGTCTTGACATGGGATTGGAGCTGGTTGAATATCTGCTCCTTCCCAATTTATGAATCAGCATGTTGGAATATACTCAGATTTGGAAAGTAGGCAACTGGGGCTCATCCTCATGCTGTTTCCATTTTCTTGAACTAAAGTGAAATTAAACCAGGAAAGCTAGTCTAATTATTGTTCTCCCAGGACAAAGATCTCCATCCCTCATTCCATGTTCTAAAGTGATCAGTTCAATTTGACCTGTTTCACTTTGGGGAAAAAAAAGTGCTAGACTTCATTAGAAGAATTGGATTCAAATCCTAATTCTAGATTTTAATAATTATGAAATTTCAAGTGAGTCACTTTTTCTGTTTCCTTATCTGTAAATAGGGATAATATTTGTACTATCTTCTTCCTTAAATTGTTGTGAGGAAAATACTTTATAAACCCTTGAGAACTATATGGTTGGTTGGTTGGTTGTCCTTCATTCTTGAAGAAGACCAAAGTGACATTGCTATGTGGGGGTCAAGGTGCAGTGTGTCCAGCTGTGGCTGAGAACTATATATATATATATATATATATATACACATATATATATATATATCAAAACTAAACAGAGCCTAGCTGAGAGGCATGGTATAATGGATAGAGCTGGCCACAGTCAGGAAGCCTTGGTTTCAAGTGCTGCTACCAACATGTACTTTGTGAGGCCCAAGAACTTAATCTCTCAGTGCCCCCAGGAAACTCTCTAAAACTGGGTTTCTTATTTGTGTGTGTGTGTGTGTGTGTGTGAAGGATCCTACTGGCAATCTATGAACCTATGAAGCCTATGAACCCCTTTTCAGAATAATATTTTTAAGTGCCTAAAATACATTTTTAGGATTACAAGGGAATCTAATTATATTGAAATACCACTATCAAAGTACTTTTAAAAAAATCACTGACCCTCCTGAAATCTATCCACAGACCCATAGATCTCATGTTAAGAACCCCTGCTCTGACTATAATTTACGGAGCAGGCCTTAATCTGCATTGTTAGAGGGTTTGCTCATTGAGAATTGCTTAGACGAGTGAACCAGATGTGGTTAAAACAAACAAACAAATAAATAAGTCCTAGGTAACATCTTCTTAGTTCCATTTATAACATTCTTCCATGCTCATCTTTGTGACTTGGTCATAAAATGACTATGGGCCGTGTCTTAGGGAGACATTCAAGCTGTCTTGAAGATGTGTCATGACCTTCCTGAAATTGTAATGGGCAGCCTCAGGAAATAGCATACCCCGCCCCCCAGCTGAGGGGCTTTAAGCAAAAGATGGATAATCACTTGTTAGGCATGTTCTAGAGGGAATTCTTTTTAATATTTTTCCAATTACATGTAAAAACAACTTTTTTACATTTATTTTGTAAAATTTTGAGTTCCAAATTCTATCCCTCCTCTACTCCCTCCTTGGAAGGCAAGCAATTTGATATAGGTGCAGTCATGAAAAGCACATTTCCATATTAGTCATGTTGTGAAAGAAAACACAGACCAATAAAAAAATAAAGTAAAAAAAAAAGTATGCTTCCATCTGCATTCAGACTCCATCAATTCTTTCTCTGGGGTGGATAACATTTTTCATCATAAGTCCTTTTGAATTGTCTTGGATCATTGCATTGCTGAGAATAGCTGTCATTCACAATTGATTGTGGTACAATATTGCTGGTACCGTGTACTATGTTCTGCTGGTTCTGCTCACTTCACTTTGGATCAGTTCATTTAAGTTTTTCTGCAACCATGCTGCTCATCATTTCTCATAGCACAATAGTATTCCATCACTATCATATTCCACAACTTGTTTATCCATTCCCCAATTGATGGGCATGCTCCCTAGAGGGGATTCTTGTTCATGTAAAGATTGGACTCAGTACTGTCTAAGGTTTCTTTCAACTCTGAGATTCCGTAATTATAATTGTCCCAATTATGGGAAGAAAAATAATGAGGAAGAGAAGAATTTTCTCAAACATTAAAGTCTCTCATGCTCTCCTTGGGGATGAAATCGAGAAATGTGGACAGAAATGATAGTAAAATTAAATAGATTCAAAAATGATTGGTGAACCCAAAGAATTGTCGAGGGAAGAAGGGAAAAGGAATAGTCCTGGATGAGTAATTAAGGTCCTCAGAAAGGCTATGCAAGGTGGAGTTATGAAGAATAATTTTTAGAGTTGGGGGAGGGAAAGACAAAGAGAGGGAGAATAGAAGGGAGATCTGGGGAGCAGAACAAGGTTCTTGGTTCAAAAGAGAAGAAAAGGTAGTTCAAAGTAATTCCATATGCAGAACTTAGGGATTCTATCAAGTCAGAACTTGTGTAATTACTTAAGTAGTTTTGATTTAAAATGAAGGCTGTTCCTGGAGACAGAAAAGAAGTGTTTCTTGAGGTCTATTGGCCAATGGAGCTGAGAAAAGTAACAGCAATCTTGGACTAGGGGTGGAAATAAGAGTGAACCTGCAAAAAAAGGAACCAAATGAGTTAGCCAATTTGCAGGATGGAATGGAGTGTCTGGGAGAGAGATTTAAGTTATGCTTTAAGCCTGTGCCAAGTTGTGTTGAGTAACATGAGACTGAATGCCTGTACCTTACCTAATTTGTATATAGTTTGTAATCCCAAGAGTCCCTTGTCCTGCCATAAAATTTTCCTGTACTTGTAGCACCTGACAGTATGCATATTCTGAGGGCAAAGACTATCTCTTACAGTTATTATAATATATATATATATATGTGTGTGTGTGTGCGCTTATGTATACACACACACACACACACACACATACACATATCCTCCTTAGGGCCTAGAAGAGGATTTTGCACGTATTAGGCACTCAATAAATATTTGTTGAATTAGTGTCCAAGAATGATTCCTCTAGTGAAGGTGTAACTTAAGAGAAAGAAAAGGATGGGAATTCCAGAAGTACAGTCTTTGGGAGAGAAATTCCTCTGATCCCCTGGGTGGTTGTAACAGAAAGTTACCTAAGCAACAGTGAAAAAACACCAGCAGAGCTTTGTCTTTGGGGCTGCCTTGAGAGTGCCTTTTGTCCTACAGATACCTGCCTGAAATCCTTCATTCTATAGGAAATAGTCTCAAATCTAGGAGAGTCACTGTCCTCTTAATGTAGCCCACTCAACAAATGATCATGTAACGAATCTCTTGTTTATTAAAAATATAAGAACAAAGCCTTTTGAGAGTAGAAAAAAAAAAGAGTATTCATCTAAAGTGCAACTAAGGTCCAAGGTAACAACTTTTGAGTCCCAGGAGGGCAGAGGCTTGGAACTATGGTGTTTCACCAACACGATTCCTGTCATATTGTGGTTTCCCAATGAGTATTAAAGGATTAGCAACAAAGGTGTTTAATGACAGTAGAGTTTATGAGTATCAAGAGCTTAGAGAAATTTAATTTGTTTTGGCAAATTAGAAAGGTAAGATTAAGCTATTCAAGCTATGGAAAAAGTGGTTGAAACTGATCATCTTTCTCCCTTCCCTCCCTCCCCTGCCATTTTAAACTAATTGAATGATTGATGAGGTAGAAGACTGTGTAATTGACGAATGTTAGAGCATTATTTTCAATTTAAAAAGCACTTTGTTGAGCATGTACAATGCCCTGAGTATTAAGGATACAAAGAAATATATAAGCTAATTTATAATAGTTCTTTTTGTGGTGGCAAAGAATTGACAATTAAGGAGGTGCCTATCAGTTGGGGAATAGCTGAATAAGTTATGCTATATTGACATAATGGAATGCTATTGTGCTGTAAGAAATTATGAAGAGATGCTATCAGAGAAGACTAGGAAGGTGTATTGAACTAATGCATAGTGATGTGAGTAGAACCAGGAAAAACAAGTTATACGATAAGAATAACATTGTAATGACAAATAATTTTAAAAGGTTTAACAACTTTGATCAGCACAGTGATCAACCATGATTCCACGACTCCTAATGATATAAGTTACCCATCTCCTAACAGAGAGGTGATAGGCTCAGAGTACACAGGCACACACACACACACACATTTTACATGGCTGGTGCAGTAATTAATTTTGCTTGAATCTCTCTATGTATATATTTGTTACAGGGGTTGTTTTTTCTTTCTTTTTTTAATATTGGGAAAAGAGTAGCAAGGAGAATAGGTAGACTGCTGTTAACTGAAAAAAAATAAGTTTAAAAGAAAGAAATATTTAAGCTCAAGGCCTTGACCTCAGGGAGATTACCATTTAGTTCTTGTTTTGAGGGAGGGACAGGACTTTTCAAAATGAATAATACAAGGCACTATATAAATGCCAAGTGAATGGAGACAGTAAGGACTGTAGAATTTCAGGAAAGAGAGAAATCAGTATGAGATAAGTGCCTGGCCTAGGGTGTAAGTGCTACTGACTAATTCTGAGACCTTGGGCAACTCACTTACTCTCATCTATTTAGGGGTAATAGCTGAAGCTCTGAGAGAGTATGAGATTGCAAAATGACAAATGTAGAAAAATAAAAACCGGGACTAAACTTTGTTCTACATTTAGAGGGCGAGAAGAGAGAGTTGACTCAGCAGAGTAAGAAATGATTAGAAATAATAGATGCCATTTACATAACACTTTGCACTCTAAAAAGAATATCCTATGATATAGGTACTCTCTAGATATTATTTTACAGATGAGGATTCTGAGAGTCAGAGATAAAGAAGAGAGTGTATGGGATAGCCCAAAGAATGACTGGTGACCTTGTTTAACTGGAGAAAAGTTACATAAAATAAGTCTGGAAAGGTTCAGGGAGATAGGAGTGGCAGATTGTAGTATGCTTTGCCAGGTTAAAAGTTTATATTTTATCCTAGCGGCAACAGAAAACCTTAAGCAGGAAAATGATATGCTCAGACCTTTGTTTTAGGAGTAACTAACAGGTTAACCTTACAAAATCAAGGCAACCAAGGCCCAGGAAAAATGAAAGATAGGTAGTTTGAGGAGCAGAGGCAGCTGGGAAGAAAGAGAATAAGAGCTTCTGTGGAAAAAGGGAGGAAAAAGGATTTTGTATTATGACTCAGCAGAGTAACTAAACTTTAAAAAAATCCTGAAATCTTACAACATGTTCTACAAAGCAATGAATGCATCCCATTCAACTCAGGATTTTTTTTTTAATCACAGCAAACAAAAATGCTACTCTAAGTATTATTATACTGTGGCAGGATTTTTTTGGTCCATATTTGTGATATTTTATCAGTGGGGAACACCTGGTCTGAAAACCCCCTTTGCCTGGCACAGTTCTGGTCTGTATCTGACAGTCTTCCAGAGATGCCTGGGAGCCCTTGGAGGCTGTAACTGCAAGCTAGTGTTCATTAGAGACAGAGCTTTAACCCAGATCTTCCTGAATCCAAGGCCAATCTTCTGTCTCATGTGTCACACTTCCTTAAGGACTTTAAAGTATGACATGGTTGGTGAGACTTTAAGGTGCCCCAAAACATTCATGAAAACCAGTCTTGTGACTTTATAGATGTGTTGTTGTTGTTGAGTTGCATTTGACTTTTCATGACCCCATTTGGGGCTTTCTTGGCAAAGATACTGGAGTGGTTTGCCATTTCCTTTTCCAGCTCATTTTACCGATGAGGAAACCGAGGCAAACAAGGTTGAATGACTTGCCCAGGATCACAAGGCTAGTAAATGTCCAAGGCCAGATTTGAACTCTAGAAGAAGAGTCTTCTTGATTTCAGGCCTGAACCACCTACCTTATGTAATTATTATAGTGGATATTTCCATGGTGCTTTAAAATTTATGAAAACATTTTCATGTGTTATTTCAGTTGAACCTCATACTAATCCTATGAGGTATACAGTGCAAGAATTATATTCATTTTACAGATAAGGTACTAAGACTCAGTGAAGTCAAATGACTTGCCTAAGTTCAAATAACTAGTGCATGTGGGAGCAGAGGGAGAGAGTTTTAGCTCAATTGAACCCAGATTTCCTGACTCCAAGTCTAGTTTTCCATCTTCTATGGGCACAGTAAGAATATACTATCTCAGAGTAATGACAAAATTCATTTTTTTCTCTTGTTCCTAAATCTGGGATAGTCAACTTAATGATGCAGGAGCTGATTCTGTACACACACCAAACAGTATGTCACTACTCATCAGTCTCTTTAAGCCCCTACTTTCCCCACCTCCCACTCTCAGTCCCCAGAAAGCTTCTATTTTTGAGTGCCTAAAATCATGAACACCTCCCCTATCCCACCAAGAACCTGGGCGGGGCTACTGTATTACCAACCTTGAATACCTGAGGCATCCAGGCCCCTAACCTATACAAGCTGCTGCTTGGTCTTGGACCAGAATATCAGATATCTTTGCTCAAATGAAAACATGTCAACTAGGTTAGGGCAATTCTAATGACCGCTAATTTCTATTAATGGCTTAGATTGAGCATCCCTATTATGGCCACCTAACTATGCTGTCCTTTTCCATGTTCTTTAGGTTACTTGGGTCTATTGCAATGCTAGAATTTGAGACTATCTTTTGATATTCTACCTGGCATATTTATTTTTCATTAAGGTGAGTTTTTCCCTACAAAGCCTAGAGTTTGAAAGTCTAACTGTACACATATATGTGTGTGTGTATATATACACATATATACATATATGTATGTATGTATGCATGTATTTGTATATATGCACACACCTTAGGGGAACTCAGAAGGGGAGGCAAGATAGGATCTGCAATTACAGGTGAGCCTCTAAAAGATGAAAGACAATAAATAGTTGTAGAAAGATCTGACTGTGCCCTTCCTCCTAAACTGCTTTGTATTTAACTATTTTGTATATATTTGTATTTATTCACTTTATATTTGTGCTGTATATATTTATATATGTATCTGTTGTCTTCCCCTATTAGAATATAAGTTCCCTAAAAATATGGATTGTTTAATTCTTTTACTGATATCCCCAAGGTGTACCATAGTGCCTAGAACATAATAGGTGCTCCATAAATGCTTACTGATTGAATGAACAAACTCATTTAAGTGCCTGTATGGACTTAGGGTGTGTGTATGTGTTTGCACTCCCATGTGCCCACAAAGACTTCCCATGCAAAGAATTTGGATATTATTAAAAGCAGTTTAACAAACCTTGATATCATTTCAAGGTACAATTTGATAAATGTCATCACTCCCATACTGAGTATCTTAGGGCACAAATGAATTATCCCAGTGACCAGAAACTTCAGAGAATTCCTAATGCATACCAGTTGTCCAATGTGCTGGATAAACCCAGCTGTAGGTATCAAATAGTGTACTGTCTTTAATGATCAGAATGGTAATATCACATGAAATACCTATCAGTGGTCCTGAAGTGGTCATGAATACTAAAAAATCCACAAATATGCCCAGATGCCACTTCTGCATTCTATACTCTGTTCTTTCACATTCAGTCAGTTGATTTCCAGGAAACATAAAGGAATCAAATACCAAAAATGATGACTTCAGAAAGCCATCTGCACACATGGGAGTTTCACACCCACCCCTCCCAACTCATGCCCTCTCTTGTTTAAAGTCAGCTGAATGTCTTGGTTAGTTACTGCCTCCTCTACACTCCCATATTGCTACAGGACTTGCACTCCCATTATAGATGCCTCACTGTCAGAATGCAAGTCAAAGGCAGGTCGTTCAAAAGCACTTTGCCTCTAAAGAGGGGAAAAAAAAAAGAAAATTCTCCCTCCAAAATCCCACGCCTGCCTTTTGTTAAGAAAATAACATAAAATTGTTCCTCTGATCACCCCTTACCATTCATGGCAAAGTATTTAATGGAGTCATTAACTGCTATTAATCCACCAGTACAAAGCAGGCTTAGCTCAGTAGTCACAGCATCCTGTGCTGGAGACTTCGAAGAAGAGAGTGATGGTTGAGGAAGCCCAGAGGGTGCTCGTCTATGTTTGGTTTCACCCTCCCCATCTGGACGCTGCAGGTTGCCAGCTGGCAAACGGGGCTTGGAGAGAGAGTGGCAAGCACCATTCCACAGCAGTGGCTCTGGAATCCTGGCTCTTGAGGGCATGGGATCTGTCCCTGGCCCAACAGCACCAAAGCTGGCTGCCTGGAATGTCCCTGGTAGAAATGAAAGACAGAAACCTGGATAAACAGTGGACACCAAAGTAAAAAAAAAAAAAAAAAAAGAAACAATAACACAGGGACCTTGGGGACTGTACGTGCTGAACAGCAAAAGCAGGCTTATTCAATAGTACAGTTCTGATATTCATCTTTGCTTGTTTGTCAAGACATCACTTTCAGGGGCTAACTGGCTGATGTGAGACAGGTTTGTGGGGTAGTGGAGAGAGGTAGGTAGTAATACCACTCCTAACAGTAACAACAAGCACTGGGCTTAGAGTCAGAAAGATGTGCATTCAAATCCTGTGCCTGGCACATAGTAAGTGTCTAATAAATGCTTGTTGACTTGATTTCACTGCTAGCTCTAGCGTTATCAGTGATGAACACATGAGAAGTCTATGATTTGGACTCACTGTAGGAACTCCCAGTGTGGGGACTACTCCTAATAACACAGATCAAACCAATCTAATTTATTAGGCAAGTCCTAGGAAGTTGACTAAGGCACACAGGATATAAGTAATTAGCCTAAGATTATCTCCCTAGAAAGTGTCAGAAGTAGGATTTGAACCCAGAGTCCAAGTCCAACACTCTGTCCACTGTGCCACACTAGGTAATAACTACTATTTCTACAGTACTTCCAAGTTTACTAAGTTTTCTTTTCATAGCATAGCTCCTCTGGGGAGGTTTTTGTCCTCAAAGGCTTTTCAGGGGAAAGCCCATCTTACTGAAAAATAAATAAATACACCAGACAGAATGTTAAAAGAGTCTCAAATTCTAATATTGCAATAAACCTAGTAACCTAAAAAGCATTGCTTACACAGTGGAAAAGGTCAGGTCAGAATAGGTGGCCATAACAGGAATGCTCGTTCTAAGCCATCTATGAGAATTAGAGATTATTAGAATTGCTAATTCTGGGAGCAGCTAGGTGGCACAGTAGATAGAGTACCAGTCCTGGAGTCAGAGGACCTGAATTCAAATCCAGCCTCAGACACTTACTAGCTGTGTGACCCTGGGCAAGTCATTTAACCTTGATTGCCTCAACAACAACAAAAAAAAATGCCCTAATCTAGCTGACATGTTTTCCTTCTCTCAGAGGTTCTATCTGATACTCTGATCCAAGATTGAGCAGCAACTTGTATAAATTAGAGGACCATATGTTTCAGGTATTTAAGACTAGTGACATGGGAATCCTGACTAGGTCCTTGGTGGTACTGGCTCATGGTTTCAGGCAATCAGGAATAGAAGCTTCCTGGGGGCTGGGAAAGTAAGAGGCCATTTAAAGAGACACAGATGAGTTAGGGACATATTGTTTGGTGCTTGTACAGAATTGGTTCCTGAGCCATCAAATGACTATCCCAGATTTAGGGCCAAGAGAAGAAAAATGAATTTTATAATTACTCTGGGATAGTAGATTCTTACTCTCTTCTGAGGGGCACTTTGTAGTGGATGGGGAACTAGACTTTGAGTCAGCAGAATTGAGTTCCATTGAGTGAGCTATACCTCTGCTCTGGCCCCATGAAATACATGGGTGCAAGTATTATGTTCATTTTACAGATGGGAAACTGAGATTCAGGTCAGGTGAATCACCTATGGTTACATAATGAGTGGGGGTTGGGGGGGAAACTTCAGCCTACATGTTGATGCTCACTAAAGTACCCTAAATTCTCAGTTCTTCCATCTACCAGCTGCCATCATTTATTTCTCCAGTCTACCTCAGTTACATACAGAGATGCTTATACTCTTGATTTTGCCATTACCCACAAGGGTTCTACTTCCATGTTTATTATCTCCAAATTCCTTTACTGATCATAATCTTTTATCATTCTTTCTTTACCAGTGCCTTACTGCCACTAGCCTTATCTTTCATCCTCATTCTGACTTCTGCTCTTTCCACCCCACAGTTCTTTCCTAGGCTGTTACTCATATTAAAATTTACATTTTTTGTTCTGTTTTTTTTTTCTCTTAAAGACCAGCCTTATCTCCAAATCACTTTGGTCCTAGACCAAGCTCTACTTGGTCACTGTTTGGGACCTGATCGGCTCAGAATGAATGTAAATAACTGTTGTTTCTATTTTGGTCAGAAACCCTAAGGGTCTTCCCCTCTCAGATCTATTTTTTTAAGATCTATTCTTCCCCCCTCCCCTTTTTTTTTTT
>NW_020954559.1:16615742-16640679 GCF_900497805.2 Vombatus ursinus | reverse complement strand
GTGCATTCTAAATACCCCTTCCCCTAATCTGCCCTCCCTTCTATTACTGACCCCCCTTCTCTTATCCCTTTCCCCTTCTATTTTCCTGTGGGGCAGGGTAGATTTCTATACCCCATTGCCTGTCTATATTATTTTCCAGTTGCATGTAAAAACAATTTTTAACATTTGCTTTTAAAAATTTGTGTTCCAAAATCTCTCCCTTCATCCTTCCCCACCTACCGTCATTGAGACGGCAAGCAATTCGATACAGGTTATACATATGTAGTCATGCAAAACACTTCCATACTGGTCATGTGAAAAACTAACTATATTTCCCTTCATCTTATCCCACCCCCTGTTTATTCTATTCTCTCCTTTGACCCTGTCCCTCCTCAAAAGTGTTTGTTTCTGATACCCCCTCCCCCAATCTGCCCTCCCTTCTATCATTCCCTCCCCTCTCTTATCCTCTTCTCCCTTATTGTAAGGTAAGATAGATTTCCATACCCAATTGAATATGTATGTTATTCCCTCCTTAAGCCAAATCCAAAAAGAGTAAGATTCACTCATTCCCCCTCAACTTCCCCTATTTTCCCCCCACTGTAAAAGTTTTTTTTGTCTGTCTTATGTAAGATAATTTACCCCATTCTACTTCTCCCTTTCTCCTTCTCCCAGTATAATCTTCTCTCATCCCTTAATTTTATCTTTTAGATATCATCCCTTCATCTTCAACTCACTCTGTGTCCTGTCTATATATGTATGTATATATATACATATATATGTTAAACAGTTTAACTTTAATAAGTTCCTTATGATTTCTCTTTCCTATTTACCTTTTCATGCTTCTCTTGAGTCTTGTATTTGAAAGTCAAATTTTCTATTCAGCTCTGGTCTTTTCATCAAGAATGCTTGACAGTCCTCTATTTCACTGAATGTTCATTTTTTCCCCGAAGGATTATACTGTTTTGCCAGGTAGGTGATTCTTGGTTTTAAAGTTCACTGAAGAAAATATTTTCTTAAAAATCAGAATGGAGCAAATGGAAGCTAATGACTTTGTGAGAAATCAAGAAATAATAAAACAAACCCAAAAGAATGAAAAAATAGAAGACAATGTGAAATATCTCATTGGAAAAACAACTGACCTGGAAAATAGATCCAGGAGAGATAATTTAAAAATTATTGGACTACCTGAAAGCCATGATTAAGAAAAGAGCCTAGATATCATCTTTTAAGAAACTATCAAAAAAAAAAAAGAAACCATCAAGGAAAATTGCCCTGATATTCTAGAACCAGAGGGTAAAATAGAAATGGAAAGAATCTACTGATCACTTTCTGAAAGAGATCCCCAAAGGAAAACTCCTAGGAATATTATAGCCTAATTCCAGAGTTTCCAGGTCAAGGAGAAAATATTGCAAGCATCCAGAAAGAAACAATTCAAGTATTGTGGAAACACAATCAAGATAACACAAAATTTAGCAACTTCTACATTAAGGGACCAGAGGGCTTGAAATATGATATTCTGGAAATAAAAATTTTTTTAAAATAAATGTTAAAGTATAATTGTTTTTTTACACATGTACACATGTGTTCACATATAGATATTTAAATATGTATTCATGTGTATATATATATATATGTGTGTGTGTGCATGTGTGTTTAGACAGATAATTTGAAGAAATATCATATACATACTATACCTGAATCACCCCAAAGCATTTGACAATATCTTCACATGTATAGTAGAGAAATATGGAATGGGTGACAGTTCCAGCAAACTTGAAGCAGACTGAAACCCCAGAAAGAAAAAAAAAAGAATTATTAGAACCAGGAGGGCTGCTGGTGAATGTTTAACAACCAGATCTTCAGGAAAAAATAATGTTCTCCTGACACATTTTTAAATTTAATCTCTACAATTAACATTTCCCCATCCCTTTATTAAGTGTAGATAATCAACAAAACAACAACAAAATGAAGCCCTGATTTGTAGCCTTTGCTCATTTCCCACTTTCACTCATTACTCCAAATTCTTCCTTCTGAGACCAAACTAAAAAAGTATTTTTCTTCCACAGAATAATTTTGCAATATTTGATGATAATAGTTATGTTCCCTACCTCTTTTTTACACATCACCTCCTGCTAAATCTTTTTTTTCTTCAGTCTATGCCTTCCCCAATCCTGCACAGTTGCTTCAACAGATCCTTTTATGGAATAGTTTTGAGTCCCTTCACTAACCTAATTTACCCTCTTTTTGACCCACCCCAGCTTGTCCACCATTCTTATAAATTCCTTGGGAAAATGAAGACTGTTTCTGTCTTCATGTCTCCAATGTCTAACACTTGTAGGTGCTTAATAAATAAATAAAAATTGTTTGATTAATAAGATATGGCCAGATTTGGACAGAGTACTCCAGATATCTGATGAGGGCTTAATGCCTCACATTTTTCTGGACACTGTATTTCTATATAGGTAATCTAAGGCCTCATTAGCTTTTTTTTTTTTTTGGAGTGGGGAGGCAATGCCAAACTTAGACTTTGAAAAATTAAGCTTTAATTGCATACACACACAAATCTCATTTTTTTTTATTTATTGGAACAGTTTTCTAGCCCTCCTTTCTTCCCATTCTCTGTTGCACATTTGACTTTTTGAAACCAAGGATAACATTTTGTATTTATGCCTGTTGAATCCCATTAAGTTTGGCTTATCATTCTTTCCATCCAGTTATGTCTGGATGATTATTATGTTGTCCAACAAGTTAGCTACCCTTCCCAGCATCAAGCCATCCAAAAACCTGATAAACATGTCACCTATGCCTTCATCTAAGAAATTAATTAAAAAATATTGAAAAGTACAGAGCCAAGAATAAAACCTTTGAGGAACTCCACTAGAGATCTTCCAAGCTGACAGTAATCTCTCCTTTTTGGGTCTGTTCTTCCAACCAATTAGTTTCAAATGCATCATCGTTTGGTGCATATTTCTTCATATGGTCTGTGAGAATATTTTGATAGACATTGTCAAATGCCTTGCTGAAATAACAACAATAGTTAAAAACCACTTACATGTATACACTTGAAACACTTTTTTCCTGGTGTGTTGTATCTATAGCTTCTAATCTACCAGTCTTGTAAAGCTATAAAAAAGGAATTGAGGTTCTTTAAGAATTCATGCTGGCTGTTAGTGAACTAGCTTTCTAATTGCTCACAAACCATCCCTTTAATTATACATCCAAGATTTTCTTAGAAATTGAAATCATGCTTACCAGCCTATAGTTTAAAGAATCTACTTTATTCAGTTTTCTTTTTTTTTTTAAAGAATTGTCACGTTAGCTCTTTTCTAGACTCATGACACCTCTCCTATCTTACATAGTATTTCAGTGGTCACTGATAAGAGTGAAGCAATCACATCCACAAATTCTATTTTTTTTAAAAGACAAGGTCTTCCTATCTCACCTAGGCAGGAAATGTAACAGCTTTTCATGGGCCCAATCCCACTACTGATCACATCTGGAGCTTTGACCTCCTCTGCTTCTTACCTGGGCTAGTTCATCCCTTCTTCGGCAGTCTAGTGGGCCTCTGCTCCCTAGGACTTCACTATATTGGTGTCAGACTTAATTCAGGCACTTACTGGTTTAACCTACTGCATTCCAGAGGTCCCTAGTTCAAGCCATCCACCAACCATAGCCTTCCTGGTTGCAGGGACTATAGGTGTGGACCACCATATCTGCCTAGATGAATTCTTTTAGGAAGGTGGAATGTAATCCTTCCAGGTTGAGAAATATTCTATCATTAACAGTCTTATTTATGTGAACCATTTTTGTTCATTCCTTCTCGGTCTGAAGATGATTTCTCATGGTATGCTTAATCGAGTGTCTGGCATATGGTAGAGTTTAATAAATACTTGACTTTTTAAGAAAGGAAAAAAAAGGCAAAATAATAATAGAGCAGTTCTGACTTCTCTCTCTTATCTATTATCTTTGTACTATCTATGCACCTTAAGCACTGATCTTATTCTTCTTTTGATCTTCTTTCATCCCCACTGAATCTTTAGAACGCCTTTTAATTGTCCTTAGGATTCACTGTGTTTCACCTTGCTCTCAGCTTTAGGATTACAAAGATTAGTCTTATAGTCCCATATCCCATATTATTTTTTTTGGTATTTGTTTTCATTTACCTGCTCTTGTTTCCATCTACTGTGTTTGTTTTCTTAAATTCTAAGTAATTCAAAGAGTTCCCTTTGCATTTAATGTGCACTGTTACTCCATCATCCCTTATTTGGTAGTGTGCACAGTCAAGCACAAAAATTTTCAAATTTTATTTCCCATGATGCTCTGGGACCCAGAAAGCATTGATCACTGGGAGGAATTCCTTAGATTGCTTTGTCCCATAAAGTTTTATGTTTGGCTGCAGAGTAGTAACATCACTTAGTGATGACTCTAATGGGCGGGGAATCTTCAGGAACTAGTGGAGCCATAGGGATAAGTAGAGTTAGAGAATTGATATGTGGGCTTGGTTGGAATGAAAATATAGAACAGCTATGGTATCCTTCAACCCAGCATTCACAATTACCTCTTTGCATTAAGCTCCTTAATTTACTCTGTTACTCTATTTTGTGCATTTGTGTTTGACATTTGCGTTCTTATATCAGAAATATTCTCACTGCCCTTCTTCTTGAATACTGGTTCTTGTGGTTTCTAGTGCTTATCTTCTTCTTGTGACTCTATGTCACATCTGGCTTAATGGATATATGAGAATGGTTTTCTCCTTCCTCTTCCATTTTCAGTTTAAAGTTTTACCAATTAGATATACACACCTCTAATTCATTTAACACACACTTTTTAAGCACCTAATATATGGAATCACTGTGTCAAGCACTGGGGACTACAACGACAAAAAGGAAATAGACCTTGCCCTCAAAGAGCTTATGTTTTACTTCAAGAGAGGACATAATATGTACATAAGTAAGTAAAGACAAAGTCTATATAAAAAATAATTTTAAGAGGGAAGGAAAGCTAATAATTGGGGTTGGGGAGGAGAGAGGGATCAGAAAAGCCTCATTATATAGGAGATGGTATCTGAGTGTGCTGTAAAAGAAAGGAGGAAGTATATGGACTAGAAGGGATAGGGGGTACGTTCTAAATTCCAAGTAAATAAATTTTACTGGCCTTCTTTAGATAGAATCTGTCCCTGGAAAAGAATCTGCTCTTACTATATCTTAAGCCCTGGCCCAAAATGTTAAATTCTTGTTTTCCAACACAGTCTTCTAAATCAGTTAGTCACTTTGGTTCCCTTCAAGCTACAACATCATCTAACATTGTGGTTATAGCCTCTTTGGGTAAAAAAAGCTAGTTAAATCTTATATTGTATTACTAGAAGCAAAATATATAGGATAAGGGAAGTAATAATACCATCATAACTCTGTATTATTCAGACAGCATGTGGACAATTGTATACTTAAGACCACTTTTTAAAAATTGTGTTTGACAAATAGAGTATATGTAGTTGAGAATAACAGAAAGGTGAAGTGTCTGGAAACCAATGTAGTATGAAGAATGATTTATCCTGAAAAAGAAAAGACTTTGGGAGGTTATTACTATCTTCATATATCTGAAAGGCTTGCATCTGAAAGTTGGAATAAATTGATTCTACATGTGGTTGAAAACAAATGACCAGTGTGGTCAGAAGTTCTAAGAAAGTAATTTAACTTCAATATAAATAATTTTCTTACAATAAAAATCACCCAAAATTTGGATAGCCTATTTTGGGAAATAATGAGTTCCATGTCCCTGGAAATGGTGATCCAACAACTATAAGAATATTACCTTGGGAGCAGTGTAGTACAGTGGAGACAGCCTAAGCTTTGGAGTCAGAAAACCTGGTTCAGAACTCTCCTTTGATGCTTACTACACATGGCCTGGGGCAAATCACTTAACCTCTCTCAGTCCCAGTTTCCTCATCTGTAAAATAAGAGAGTTGGATCAGATGGCCTCTTAAATCTCCAAAATCCTATCGCATGTAATTCTGTGGTCTGTAAGGGTTGAAGAGACAATGTCTGTACTGAAAGGGAGGTAGTACAATGTGGTTTGTAATAACCCTTCCATTGTTCACAACTCTAGATTTCTATACACAAATAGCATTTATGCTTCCCCTTTCTCTACCCATGTTTAGCTTTGCTGTGGCCTCCACTTTGTACTCATGAGCTGACTTCTGGTCAGAGTTACAGCCTTACCAATATGGTCTTATTAGAAAAGTGCTGGCAAGACCAGAAGTAGGTTTCCTCCCCACCTGAATGGCTATTTTGTCTTTGTTATTTCTTTTCTTCACAAAGCTCAGGGGCACCCCAGGTCCTTCATCATTTCCACCCTATTTTGAACATTCATTCCCTTGACTGCCACAGCTTGGTGGGCACATCTACTCTTTTTTTTTCTTCCAACCCTTCCATTCCCACCTGCCAGCTTTGAGTGAAATCTTGTCCCATTAGTCATGGCCAAAAGGAAAGGAATGGAGCAATGGTGCTATATGCATATCTGCTTTTGCTTCTAACACATTTGTTATGCCTTATGCACTAGTTAATAAATTCTTATATTATGTGCAAATCTGATTGATGGGAAAAAAGGTGTTTGAGTGAATTGTACTGTTAAATATGAGCATCTTAATGAAATTGGGATAGGTATGTGGTAACTGATGGCATGACCACTTAGTGGAAGAAGATTTCAAGTGGTAATAATACCTTCTATTTGGATAGTAATTTAACTTTTCATAATGTTGTCACATCCTGTAGCTCATTTGACCAGCATGTCCACCCTCTGAGGCAAGTAGGGAAGGTCATATTATCCTTCTTTGACAGATAAGGAAACCAAAGCATGGCTATTTTAAATAATATACCTAAGCTCACAGAGGTAGATAATAGCACAGACAGGACTACAACCCAGGCTTCTGATTCCCAGCCCTGCTCTTTCCATAGCTTGAGAATTTAGGAGATCTTTATTTTTTGCTTTTTTTGTTTGTTTGTTTGTTTGTTTTTGTTTGTTTTTTAGTGAGGCAATCGGGGCTAAGTGACTTGCCCAAGGTCACACAGCTAGTACATGTCAGGTGTTTGGTCTGAGGTTGGATTTGAACTCAGGTCCTCCTGACTTCAGGGCCGGTGCTATGTCCACTGGGCCATCTAGCTGCCCCTAGGAGATCTTTAAAAAAAAAGGAAGAAAGTGTATTTGAGGTAGATTGAAAGACATTAGTGCCTAGATTTCAGTGTGGGAGGACACCTTTGCCATTGGATATAGCTCTTTTTTTTTTTCTTAGTAACAATGACTTTCTGAGAGTTCCATTTATACTGCATGTTATATCTATGTGGGGAAGAACACAAAGCAGAGTGTAAGATGAACACAGTGTAACATGCTTTTATGTAAACCTATTGCATCATTCAAGAAAGATGAATGGGAACAAATAGCAGGGTATATGATAATTGGAGAAGCTAATGTTCTAAGAGTCTTAATTTATAGTTGCAAAGTCTCAATGGATTTCAGAAGATAACCCTACGAGTCTATTCAAAAGCCAGAGCTATATACTTTTCTCATCTCTATTGCAATAGTAGCTATGTGAACAATTATAGCCCTTCTTTAGTAATAACAAATTCACTGTAGATGTCACATAATTCCATCTTCCTTCTCCCCCCACCATTTTGGTTGAGAAGAAAGTGAAAACTGTAGGGAGAGTATTAGTAATCTCCCAATTTCTTTTGTGCCTGTCAATTCACTTGCTGTGTATAGGAAGAAAAGAACAGGCTCAGAACCTAAGCTGTGGCCAAGGATAATTTGGCTAATATCTTGCCCCACCAGGAGGAGGTAAGGAATTTAGCTGTTGGTACTCAATAGGAGATACTTGTCCAATGACCTCACTTCCCTGGGCTCCCAAAATTATCATCATAATAAACTTTTCAAGCAACAATAAAAGTCAAGGCTGCCTTCATTGAGGACTGACCTGCATGGTCCTGAAATCCAGTAATATCTAGGTAGATATGTATGGAGGTGAAAAGGCCTCCACTGCATTCTGCTGTTTGATTTGAGCAGCATTGGAAGTGGGAACTATCCAAACATGAATGTTTTCAGTTGATTTCCTTTTTAAGCTATGAACTGTATTTTTGCCATCTCCTTGTGGTAGAGAATCTTTAAGTACAATTAAGGGACAGGTTCCTAGGAGGAATGAGAAACCACTAGGGTGTTTGGGATTTGTTCATTTGTTTTAAGAAACAGTTTCCCAAGCAAGGGTATTCAGCTTGAAGGAGGGGTGACAGCTCAAGAGTAAATGCTAGGAAAAATATGATGTGGAAATATGTTTGTGATATAGAAAATAGAGGGTAGTCACCTGAGGCTGCATGTCATAGGAGAACCTTGAGCAGTAGCTTAGAAAATAGGATTGGAGCTGGAAAGAATGAACAGGGGATCTGGAGAAAGGAGGCAGGGCTAGCTGCTTCTTAAAAACAAGTTTGCTTTTAGTGTGTCTGTTTATACACTAAAACTAAAGGTGAAGTTTGATGGTACTAATGAAATTTTTAGATGCTTACCATAAGCAAAAGAAGGTGATTAATAGCAGTGTCATGTCCATGGCAAGGGAGGGGTGAAATCCCACCATCTTCTGCACTGCAGTATCTCTGGAGTACTAGGGGATACCTGGGTTCCATCTTTTAAGAGATACATTTCTAGACTATAATGTATAAGAAAGCATATCATCTCAAGAATGGTTGAAGGAGCCTTTCCTGCCTACTCCAGGATGCATATCATTTCTTTTTTGGTGGCGTCTTTGGAGGATGATTTGAGAATGCTTTCATTTTAACATTCATTTTAACAAGGCTTTACTAAAAATTCTGGAATTAAGAGAAAAAGATTACGGTGAAGTAGACTTGTGCAGTAGCACTGTACTTGGATTTCTAAGCCTACTGCTGCTATCCAAAGAGCATTCTTCTTTGGGTTTGAATCTTATTATCATTCATTACTTATGTGATCTTGGACAAGTCACTTTCTGGGTCTCCATTTCTTTCTTTATAAAAAGAAGAAGCCCTATGCAATTCTAAAATTTAGCATCCCTCAAAATTCTTTCCAGTCTTAACACTATAATTTTATTTTTTTTTAATTTTTAATTAATTTACTTTGAATTATCAACAATCACTTCCATAAGCTTTTGAGTTTTAAATTTTTCTCCCCCTCTCTCCCCATCTCCCTCCCCAAGACAGCTCACAATCTGATATAGGCTATACATATATATTCCTATTAAACATATTTTCACATGAGTGATGTCATAGGTAAGAATTAGAACCAATAGGAGGAACCACCAGAAAGAGGAAACAAAACACAACAGAAGAAAAAAAATAGCAAATAGCGTGCTTCGATCTGCATTCAAACTCCATAGTTCTTTCTTTGGATGTGAATAGCATTTTCCATCATGAGGCCTTTGGAGATGTCTTAGATCCTTGTAAGGGTTAAATCTATCAATATTAGTCATTGCACAACATGGCTGTTACTGTGTACAACGTTCTCCTGGTTGTGCTCATTTTACTCAGCATCAGACCATACAAGTCTTTCCAGGTTTTTCTGAAGTCAACCTGTTCATCATTTTTTACAACACAATATTCCATTACATTCATATACCACAACTTGTTTAGCCATTCCCCAATTGATGGGCATCCTCTCAATTTCCAATTCTTTGCCACCATGAAAAGAGATGCTATAAATATTTTTGTACGTGTAGATCCTTTTCCCATTTGTATGATCTCTCTGGGATATAGCCCTAGAAGTTCTATTACTGGGTCAAAGGGTATGCGCATTTTTATAGCCCTTTGGACATAGTTCCAAATTGCTCTCCAAAATGGTTGGATCATTTCACAACTCCACCAACAATGCATTACCTAACACTATAATTTTAGGGGGAGTCCTTTATCCTGGATTTGCCCTAGGGTCCAAGGCATAATGTTCTTAGTTTCCTAGGTGTGTGCCTTCTGAATTGGTGGATAATACAAGAATGAAGCATCATGTACAGACAGTCTTTATTGAAAACTTATTTCCACACTATTTTGAAGATTGACAATAAACAAATACACATGTTAAGTCTCTTTACAAGTTGAAGCTGGAAGATGAATAAAGATTTCTTTAATGAAGGATAAATGATACTATGCCATTAACGCATCCATACCAAATAGCTAGTTAGCGTTGTAAAAAAAGCGCGGGACATGGAGTTGAGAAGACCTGAGTTTGAATGTGTCCTCGGACACTTACTGGTTATGTGACACTGAGCAAGTCATTTAATCTCTCTCAGCCTCAGTTTTCTCATCTGTAGAATAAGGTTGGTAATAGGACCTCTGAACAATGAGATAATATGTGTAAAACACTTCCCAAACCTCAAAGTGCTATATAAGTATTAGCTATCAGCATATAAGTGATGCCATGAAAATAGCTCTTTGTTTTACTTGGAGTTGGGCAGGATATTTTCTGCAAGGTGGTAATATAGGTTTCCTTCCATGCTTTAGATGGTCTATCACAGACTTCATTTAATTGAACTCTGTAACTTATATGTGTTTCCTTGTTTTGTGTTCTTGAATTTGAAAACACTGCTGAGGAAACTGAACCTCGGGACTTTTTTAAGAAATTGAAGTAAGACAATTGAAGTATGGTCACCATTGGCACTAAGTGGCATGTATGTGGCCATTCAGGACAAAAATACCTATGACTATGCCTGAGCAATGTAAGCAGCTGGCAGAGATAAGTAGGTCATGATGGTCAGAACTGCTAAGTAGGTGAAGTCTTATTTTGGTATCTGGAGTGCCCTTCCCTGAAGTCTTTTTGCTCTTCCAACTGCTCCTCCCCAGTCACCACCTGGAAGTAGAAATAAGCAGGAAATAGTGGCCCTTCATGCTGATAACAGGACCCAAAGCATTCTGCCTCAGGACCTCAAATTCAAATCTGCAAAAAAAATTTTTTTTTGGGGGGGGGAATGAGGAGAGGAGAATCCCAGAGAGAAATGTACTAGCTGGAAAGTATGCAGCCTCCAAACAGAAATAAATTTGGTGATTGAGATTGTATATGTGTTTCGATGTGTTTTTACTCAAACATGTATGCCAGCAATGTACCCGTGCACATGCAGAGAAAATGAGCAGGAAATGTCTTTATTTTTATTGTTTCCTAAAAGAGATTCCCCTCCAAGACCATAGGGCTAATGAGTCTTTATAGGAAGAAGATTTACAGTATCAGTTCTTCTAGTCCAGCTTCTCAAACGTGGGGGCCAATAGTGGGGTGCCCTTCAAGGTAAGAGGACCCTCGGGCTAGACCCATGCCTTAGGAAAAGCAATAGAATGCATTTATTCAGATGTGGCCCAGAAGAGTTGCTGAAAATGCATCATTTAGCTGCCATCCTACTCTACCCTCATGCTCTGGACTAGGGATATATATTGATAAGCTGGTGGGTTTCATTCAATTTGGAAAACTAGAGAAACCTCTTCCTTCATCTACTGTGGATTGTACTCAGCAGCCACAACTCCCATTATTAAGAGGACAATATTGGAAGAAAATGACAAAGGCTTAAGTGAACAATGTCAACAAGAGAAAGGAGTAGGAATGGAATGGGAAAATTCAGCAATATGGATAAGACGTTAGTCCTCCGATCCCCACTTCCTTTTAGGCTCTTGGTATCCATTCTTCCAGTTAGATGAAAGGCTTATCTCATATTAGTCATTTTATATTTTACACAGCTATGCAACTTCTTTTACTCTAAGTGCGCGTCTTCCCACCTGACTTACTTCTTTCCATTCCTTCTCCTGCCCCAGTTCTAGAGTTTTCTCTGTAAATTTTGTTTTGATATATTCCAATGGAAACAACTCTGTCCCTGATTGTTTTTCTACCTTACAATATCTTTTTGTTCCTCACAACATCTATGTTCTATCATAGGGCACCATGTTTTTCAAGGGCAAGGACTAAGGTACATTGAGCAAAATGAATTTCCTAGAAAATTCAATGAATTCTCCAGGATATAGTTGCATGACAGAGTCACCTTAGAGCCTGGAATTATCATAAATTTTCTTTCTCTGTGAGATCACATTGACTTTGTTTCATCAGTCCATAAAATAGTGGTAAGGTTCTTACCACTTGTTAAGTTTCATTTGTTAATTGAACAAGGTACTTCTTCCTTAAGGCAATCATTTCTTCCTTTGAGGACCAGCTGCCAGTGAACTTTGGTCATCCAAAGGATTGTAGCTTCTGTCTACCATACATTCTACAGGAAGGCCTTGGCTGTATCTAATGAAGCCTAGTGAGAGAAGCTGATGAAGAGATTTGGCCTCCTACTTCTTGTCTTTCTTTTTCATTACTCTCCAAAAATAATAACAGTAACAATTCTAAGAACAGAGTAGTCATTTGTCACATTGTTGGAAGAGGGTGGGAATAAGTCATTCTGGGGATATGAAAAGAAACTGACAGTCCTGATAGATATTGCTGGATTTTAACACATAAAAGAGTATTTACAAAGCATTTGTATGTACCTAGTTCTAGATCTGCTTTCCTTCTCTAAGTGCCCTTGTAAAGGAATTTGATGGTGATAGAACTAATTCATTTCAATAATTCAGTAACTGTAATTGCCTTCCATGTGCTAAACACTGCAGATACAAAGATCCCACCTCCCCAAAAAGACTGCCTTCAAGGAGTATACATTCCATGGGTGAAAACTGCTAGAGAAATTGGTCACTTCCTATGTTTTTATTAGTTGTACAAGAGTGGTGAAGTGAATGGGAGCCCTGTGATTTTGAGTGTGAAAACAAATTCTCCAGTGGAAATCCTGTATTCTTTAGTACCATTGTAGAAATAGCAGAATCTTCTCTAATATTGACTGAATGATGTATATAAACCATGTTTTTTTTTAAATCTTCTGAGTTTTCTTGAGGCCATATTCTTCACACCAGGTGCTGATAGCATTTTTTAAAAGTCTGGGGAGCATGAGGAGACAACTTGACATCTGGGCATGGTATCGTCAGTTTTCTGTAACATCAGTTTCACAATTTCACTGTGCTTCTGTTTTAAAACCAGGAAAAAAGGAGGGGAAGGAAAGATGCTCTGGTTAAGTAGGAAAAGCAAATGCTAACCAAGGATAACTGCAGAAGGAAATGGTAAACCACTCCAGCATCTTTGCCAAGAAAACTCTGCATGTAGGATTTATGGGAGGATACTGACCAGAGTCACACAAAGTGGGCAGGCAGGAGTGGGTTTCAATCGCCATCATTAGAGGGTGTACCCATATCAACAGCATTACAGATCAATCAAAGTAACATTAGGCTATGACTCAACATCCTAAGTCACGTAATGTGGCTATTATTATATCCTTCTGTAACTATTTCACTTGAGTTTGCATCCCTCACTGTCTGAGCATCACTAAACTAGAGATCATTTGTTTTCCCAGAATCAAATATGGATTGTTGGCTATGTGCTCTGATGGAGCTGGAGGTTAGTTTTGTCTCAGCATCATTCTGTTAAGAGCTCCTGAGGTCAGAGAATCACTAAATCTCAGAGGTAACTGAGTACAATCCGCACCCAACCTGAAGTCCCTTCTATGGTATCCTGCCAAGTGATCAGCCCATCTATATGAACAAATCCTAATGTAGCAAATATTATCATCATTCATATTCTTTCCTTTACAGTGGATGTTTGTTCCATATGCATTTGTTTTCAAAAAATCTGATTTTCTCAGTCTGTAAGGATCAAGGGTGAAACAGAGCCTCTTTTGAAATAAATTAACAAGAAGATGGAAAGTGCTCTTAATATCAATGAAAAAAAGGAAGAGCATCATATTTGCATGCCCAGGCACTCCTATTATGTTTTGTGTGTTGTGTTGTTTTGTTTTGCTGGGTTGCTGCGCTGCTCAGCCGAGTTTTTCTGCCAAGGTAGTTGGCATGTTTGAAATAAGGAGGGGGTTACTGTTTGTTAGCAGAACCAAAGAGCTGAATCTCAGCGGAGCCCTCCTTCCCTCCCCACTCCACCCCACCCCCCAGCCAGGATCCCACCTGCAGTGCAAACAGTAGGCATACAATCAGGTACTTTTCATTAGAAACAGTAACCTAAACAGGAATTAGAGCACGCGTCCTGAATTATTCATTAGGGAGAATGGGTTATTACTGGATAGTCAAAGCCCTGCTGCTCTGGATCATAACGTGTTACAAAAGCTATTTATTTTCTCTAGTGGGATCTGTGAGACCTCCTTGTCCTCTGATATTATTTGTGTCCAAACCACCCTTACTTCACCCAAATTGGAACTTTCAATAAACCTTGAACCAGAGCAAAATGGGAGTATGTCTTGGCAGGTGCTGGTGCTGAGTAGCAAAGGAGACAGGCAGATGTGAAGCAGAATGAGAAGGAAACAGGTTGGAAATCCCTTGGGGGGGGGATTGCTTCCACAGACTTGTAGAAAATGTAATTTTTCTCTTTGAAAGCTCAACTTTATTTTTCTTTTTGACCATCCTGCTTTAAAAAAAAAAAATCTCTACAGCAGCAAGCAGCTTGTGTTGTGCTGAATTTTTTTTCCCCCTTTGACCTGTTAGTGCTCCTGTGCCAGGTGTGAACTTGACTCCATGGGAAAACCTAATGGATCCATATGGTGTTGATGCTCTGGGAAGATATCAGTAAATAAAATAGCAGAGAAGTATCTGTGAGATGTGGGTCAGAAGGAAAGTGAGGACTGAAAAGAAGGAACTGAGATTGTTCTGGACCTTTATCTAGTGGCATTTTATCCAAATGGTCTACATGATTAAGTGAGTTTATCTCGAAAGCAAAATTGTGAACTCAGGAAAGAACATGGATGTTATCCCTCATTCCCAACTACAACCACCTCCTTATGTCACATTTGACTTATAATAAGACCAGTTTCCATAACCCACACATGAAAATCCATTCCATTACTTTATAGTTGTATCTAAGAGTTGAGGCATTTCTCAAAGAGTAGCCTAAACAAGGTTTTCTTAATGGAACAAGTAGCTGATTTCAAACACTGATATCAAAGGTAGAAATTTTTTACTTTTTGATTGTGCTTGTAATGGACACTTGTATTGTTCTGGACCTGGGTTCAGATTCTGGCACTGGTACTTTACCTATGGGAACTTGTGTAAGTATCTCTTAGCCTCAGTTTCCTCAACTGTAAAATGAGAGCATTGGACAAAATCAGGAATACTTAACCTCTTTTGGGTCATGCAGTTTTGGCAGTTTGGCGAAGCCTATGTGACTCATCTCAGAATAGTTTTTAAATGAATAAAATAAGATACATAGAAAAATATGTAAAATACCAATGAAACCAATTGTATTGAAATACAAAAATCAAAATAATAATAACAATCTTAAAAAAGTTATCAGATTACAGGTTAAGAATCCCTAGATTATATTATCTCTAAAGCTTTTTTCTAACCTCTAAAATCTGAATCCTATGATGCTACCGTATTATTATTTGTGATTTGATAATCCTCTCTCCAACTGAACTAATACGGCCATTTTATAATTTTTAGCCCAAGCAACCTTAATTGTTGATCCGATATAAACTAGAGTTCTGATATGTTCCTGCAGCATTTATCTGGGACACAACAAAAAAGCCATCTGAATCTTGTCAAACCTTGATGTTTCATGTGGAGACAAATGATACTGCCAGAAGTAATCTAGAAAACATTCCTAAGACCGTAAAATCCCAGGCAAGGAACTGAAGACCTTAGGGTCACAGGTGGTGTTTTCATTGCTGCTGCCAATTGGAGGTTAGGGATTCAAAAGAAAGAGAGGCAGATTTGGGAAATGAACAGCTGGCTAAGAAGATGATGTCTGAAAACAGGATCTGGAGGGCTTAAAATAGAGGGATGATGAGATTCTTGGCCAGGGATAGAATTTGCCTAACAAGGGCCAGTAAAAATATATTTGCTTGGAATCTAGTCAAGACAGATTTAAACTGAAAATATGAGTGGAGTAAGAAAATTTCCCATATATATGTACCTGATGAGCCAGGCATCACAGAGAATAGTAGGTACAACATAGAAGAAAAGCAATAGGAAGACCGGTAATTCACTGGAGACTCTTAATTTTGTGGCCTTAAGTGGCTATATGCAAATTCACCAAAAATGGATGTAATAAACAGAAGTCTAGCTAATGATCCCTATTCAAGAAGGCAAGTTTGACCTCTGACGGTGAAACTTGGTGCAATGGGACTCATGACTAGCGTGTGGCTATGGAAGGACATTTTATTCCAAAAGAACAGGATGGATAAAAAAGGACTGTATAGTAGCATAATATATAAAGCAATATGTGAATGAGGAAATCCAGAAGTCAGATACAGAAATTTTGGGGAAGAGAATTTGGGTAAAGGTCAACAGAGGCAGGAAAAGAGGTATTATTGTTAGTGGAGTAGACTACAGAGGAGTTGGGCACCTAGATGGCTCAGTGGAAAGATTGTTGGGCCTGGTGTGAGTAGGACCTGAGTTCAGCTTCAGACTCTTACTAGCTGAGTGATCCTGGGCAAGTCACTTTACTCTGTTTTCCTCAGTTTTCTCTTCTGTAAAATGAGCCGGAGAAGGAAATAACACATTACTCCAGTATCTTTGTCAAGAAAATCCCAAATGGGGTCAATAAAGAGTCAGACACAACTGAAATGACTGAACGGAGGTGTTGGAAAAAAACATTACAAATCCAGCATAGGTGCATGATCTAGTAATGATGGGGGGAGGACTTCAACTACCTGGACATTTACTGGAACACTCTCTCTCTCTCTCTCTCTCTCTCTCTCTCTCTCTCTCTCTCTCTCTCAGAAGATTAATCCTAACACCTATCTCCTCCTTCCAAAGAAGTGATGGACTAAAAAATATAGAATTGGACATGCATTTTTGGACTTGACCAGTGTGAGATTTTTTCTGGCCGGACTATGAGTTTTGTTGTGAAATTTTTGAGGGTGAAGGGAAAGGATTCAATCAGATGGAGGCAGGAGGAAGGAGAGATAATAAATGCTTGTGAAAATAATTTTTATAAAGGAAGATGTATGTAGGATGAGACAAGGAATAATTTCTTCTCCTCTAATCACAGCACAAATTCAATAAGTTCAAACACACTGGGTGCGTGTGGAAAACTTGTCATTCCATTGTACTGCTTTATCCATAATCTTCCAGTTGTCACTCAGGGGTAAAATAGAATTATCCACATTCACTTGCTTTCTGAAAAGTTAGACAAATCTAAGAGAAATTAAACAACTAGGGAATAATTAAGCATCAAGTGGGTGGTACTGACTATAAGCAAGTGAGCAAAAAGGAAAGATTAGGGTGAAACTGTGACTATCACATTTAACATGCTGTCTCCCACTTTGTAATCCCACTGTGGAGGTAGACCTATTCCCAAATAAAGTTATAAATAAATAAACAATATTCATTTAAGGATTATTACTACATGGACATTATAGCATAATAGAAGGAATGCTGGATTTAAAGGCAGGAAGATCTGGGTTCAGTAGTAATGAGGCATGCCTGTAGGCACATGTGATCAAGACAGCTCACACCTCCAGTCTTCAGGCCCCGAAGTTCTTTCTTTAGTTGTAGAGTCCTCTCTACAACTTGACTCTTGATTGCCAGGACTAGTTCTCCCTTGATCCATGGCTGGCTCTCTTCACTGCTGCCAGGAATCATGGTCAAGCTCCTGCCTCTCTGGGTCTGTCTGATTGGATTGTTTGCATCTGTTCTTTTAACTATGCCTCAGATTCTCTCCAAATGACAAACAGATGTTAGGGCATTTTCTACTAAACAGATCTGTTGCTAGATATCATGGTCAATGGAGAAATACACATCTCAATTACTTTCTGGTATAAGCTTAGGGTGTCACAAAGTTGCCCAGAATCTAGATTTGTTCAGACTAATAAACTTCAGCATTTTGAGAGGCAATCAGGAATGTGGCCCATTTATCACCTAGTCAGTGTTGCTGTCCTTTCCAATTCAATCAAGGAGAAACTTGTTCACTCTTATTAAAGGAATGATTTGGTATAACCACATCTTTACGGTTGATTTAACACTTTGTTATTTTCCCTTTGCTTTCTGTGACTACATCAACTGGGTGGGAAGGGGAAAGAGTATGGAAAATCCATTGATCAGAGGACCTTCTCTCCTCCTCCCCCAGCATAAGGTAGATAAAAACTAGGTTGTAGCAAGGATGAGGGAAGTATATCAAGGCACCTTTTAATGTTACTTTTTGTAAGTGCACCTTTTTAATCACAGAAAATTACACTGTTAATAGCACCTATAGAAAGAGTCATACATTAAATGTAAATGGTTAAGCTCATCTCTTTCAAACAATTATGAATTTAACTTTAGAAGTTTTTTAGTATTCTGTGGTCCAGTGCAAGTAGGACAATGTTATCTGCAAATTAGAACAATTTGGAAAATCTCTCTTCCTTGAAAGGAAATTCTTTTTGTGTTTAGATTCTCTATTGAACATCTTCAGAAACATTGACAAACACTAGTTGAGAACATGTCTCTCTGTTCTAGGCTCCTCTTGACACTAATGCTCAGTGGATTGTTATAGAATCCTTCATGGAATCTTGTACAATTTTAACATATGCATGGGGAACACATAGTTTTCAGAGAGACTTTTAGGGTTGCATATAGTTCTTCTGAGTCAGGATTTTTTTTCTTAATCAACAAATAACATATTCTTATTTTCTTAACAAATTGAAGTAGGGGTTCCAATAAGATTACATTTCAGAAATTATTCAGCCCTTTCAGTAAACCTGTATTAATCCTAGTTACAAAATAGAATTGTAAATCAAAAGACCACCATCTCAGAATAATATAGGGTCAGAGATCTATGGCTGGGAGAGATCTAAGAAGACATCTAGTCCCACCCTCTTGTTTTACAGATGAAGAGACTGAAGTCCATGGAGGTCAAATAACTCAGTATTGTGCTTTAAAGGCAATGCAAGAATATATGTGGTCAATATAAGTAGGCCACAGTCTGTGATACAGTGAATGGAATCATAAAACCTGGTTTCAATCCCAACTCTGCTTTTCATTACCCGTGTGACCTTGGGCAAATTATTTCACCTCTGCGAAGCTCAATTTCTTCATTTATGCTCCATATTCAAATGGACCTGGGATCTCATAAATTCAGAACCATGGAGATCACATCCATGCCAGCCTATCTTGTATGACTTGTTAACATATCTTCCCACATATTTGCCACAGAGGGGCCACCCAACATGCTGGAAGCCTTCCTATAGTATTGTGAGGCTCTACATGGAACATTCTGTCTGTCTTTTATTCTTTATTTTGTTATATAATCAGTCCATCTTCTCTTCTTGTAATGTGATTCTTTGATGGCATTGTTTTACTCTTAATTATATCTTATAGCCTACCCATAATCACCACATACAACTCTGTTGCTCTCCATGTGCTATTTATTTTTAATTCTTCAGAGTTTGTTACATTTCTTGTTTTTATTCCATACAGCAACATCAGCACAATATTGATATTAAAAAGATGGGCTTTTACTTTCTTGGGAAACTTGGGATCATTAAGAGAGCTTTCTAATTTCCCCAAAACAGGCTAGCCTATCCTTCTATTCTTCTCTGGGCCCAATTTGTTTTATCTGAACTGTTGATCCTAGATATACATATGATGGGAAAGTTCTATATGTTGTTTATTCGAATGTATATTGTAATCTGGGCAGTAGACACTTTTCATCTACTTGGACTTTCCTGTATGAATGACCAGGCCAAACTCTGTGAGTGATTACACATCTCTTCAAGGAGGGCTTTGTAGTATTCCATAGCCTAATGCCATCAGCACAATGCTATATGTAAACAGGACATCAGGAAGCACCTCACTACCAATAGGGAATCCCTTTTCAACATGGACCGTACACTAGATAGTCTCCATGAATGTTGCAAACATTTTGTTGAGCATGCACCTCCCTGTTTAATGCTTTGTCTAATGTTTAGGACCAAAGAGTTGTTGAATAGGATAATTTCTGTTATTATATCTTTTCAAGGAATTTTGAATAATTTTTATTTGTATGGATAGGAGATCCCTTGTTGTAAGAGAGCCTATAAATTGGCATTTTGTTCTACCAAATCAAATTTTTTTTTAATAATCAACAAATGATGAGCACAGTGGGAATTTATATGCTTTAAACCTTTCAGTTAATGATGAAATGATACAGTTGTACACCTTCCCTTCTTTGCAGAGGTGGGGAACATTGAAAATAAGGTCAGACTTTTTTGATGTATCAGTTGTGCTGAACTGTTTTTTTCCTCTTTATTATTTGTTATAAGGTATAGCATTCTGGGAGGAGGAATGAGAAAGCAATATTAAGAAATGTAGTATATTGATATGTTGGAGCCAGCTCAGACTGACAGCCAATTGTTAAATTTTCAATGGGAGCATTTGCACCTCAGAAATTGATCAAGCCTCGATTTATTGTTTTGTTGATTGATTGTCTAGACTCAAGAAAGTGATGGACAAAATGGCAATAATGCAGAGTAAACTTATTAGTGTTAAGTTCTATGGAGTCCTATGTACTTAATAATTTTTTTGGAGAGCCAGTTGTTAAATATTTACCAGTACACTCATGAATGTAGGTGATATAAAAGATATCAAAAATTTATTTCTTAAAAGTCTTCTATGTAACTCCAGTAAGTTCTTATTTAACAATGTCCTCAGCACTTATAAATTGAAGAAACATAGCTCCTTTTCAGAAGGGGCCTTCCCTGGGAAATGTGTGGGCACTATGTTAACAAAAGAGTGGGGCAGGATCCAGTCACAGTAATAATTGCCTAAGGTGGGCAGGAGAAGGAAAAGACCAGCTAGGGAAGGAGTTTTTGTATTTAATTTAGATCTTGAGATAAAATGTGATTCATGCTAATAGTGAACAACTCTTGCCAGAAGTATTCCATGCCTAATTTTCTGCTAATTCCCTGATACAGACCAAATCCTCAGTAGTTCACTTTCCTCCCTATGCCCTAAAAAGATTGTGTCAGTTTTTATTTTTACTTCTTTGCTTATACTGTTGTCAGAGCATAGCCCATCTTAGTCCTAGTCATCCTTCAAATCCTAACTCTACTTTCCAAGATCTACTTTCTCCATGAAATATTCCTCAACACTCACCTTTGCCCTGTCTGCCTATAGCATTACAGTCTGTACCATAAACCAAATAAAATTTAGTGTTTCCAAATACTCTATGATTTGGCTATATGCAGCCTCTGTTTCAAGTGTATAAGTCTTCTCTCCATACCTTGATGGTAAGCTATTTAAGGATAAGGATCAGGGGTCATGTCATATGGCCCACTTGCTTTACAAAGTCCTTCCTTTATCAGAACGCTGTGATATAAGCCATAAAAGTATTATTATCCCTTTTTTAATAGGTGAATCCATGTTTTATTGATAGATTATTGAACACTAAATAAATAACAAAAAATGTAATAGATTATGATCTTGTTGTTGCTGTTGTTTGTCGTTTGTTCTTTTTTTCTTTTTCTTTTTTTTTGTGTAGGCAATAGGGTTAAGTGACTTGCCCAAGGTAACACAGCTAGTAAGTGTCAAGTGTCTGAGGCAGGATTGAACTCAGGTCCTCCTGACTCCAGGGTTGGTACTCTATCCACTGCTCCACCTAGCTGCCCCCTTGTCTTTTGTTCTCAAAGAGGACTGATGATATCATGAGGGTGATGACCTGGGCATGAATTGGATTTAAGTGAGGCTGAGCAGAGCAAAGTTGTCAGCCTCACTCTCTCTTCCATCTAACAGACACTAAAAGACACATTGTTGATGTGGGAGTTATCCCTGAATTAGCTATCAGCATACAGTAAGACCATCTATTGGGGAATATCTTTTATCCTACATTTTCTGTTAGTTGCTGATATACCTTGGAAGCAGACCCTTCTCAGAGATGTCTGATACAAAGATTTTTCCCCCTAGTCTACCACTTCTCTCCTTATCCCACTTGTATTTGTGGCAAAAGTTGTATCATTTCATGTAATCAAAATTCCCAATTTTATCCTTTTCCATTTTCTCTATCACTCATTTTACTCATTCATATCCCACTCCCTACTAAATATAAGCAACTTTATCCTCAGATTGACCTGCTCTCTGCCTCTGCCAATCTTAATCCTAGTCATCCTTGAAATTCTAGGTCATGTTCTACCCTCTCTATGAAATATTCCCCCAAAACATCAGCCAATATTCAATTTTGTTGACAGAGAGACAGAGAGAGCATATGTTGTAAGAAAGCTTTTAAGCTGGCATTTTGTTCTACCAAATCAAATGCTTTTTAATAAAGAAGCAATGAGCACAATGGCATCTTCTGTACTTCTGTACATCACTCAATGATGAAATGATATAGTTGTTCACTTCCTTTCATTGCAGAAGTGGGGGACTGCAGATAATGTCGGTCTTTTTCTATGTGTTGGTTCATGGGTTAGTTCACAAGCATAGCTATGTCATTCTCTTCTAATTGTTTTTAATAGAATGACCTTAATATTCATGTCACATATTCATTTTGAGTTTATTGTGGTACGTGTTGTAAGATGCTGGCAGAAGATTTCCTTACAAAACCTCCTCACATCTGCAGAGAGGAAGAAAGGTTGTGGTGCTCAGCTCTGTCCAGGAAATGAGGAAGTTGCTTTGGCTTCTGGTGAGAGCACTGGTTAAAAGTAGTCTCCTTAGAGGAGAGATGCCCAATTCTGAATTTGCCTTTCTTCTTGAAGGCCACTTAACTGCTTCTCCATTTCTCAGACATGAAGGCAAAACTGTATTTCAGCTGGAGAAAAGCTTGAGGTTTATAACACGATAGGGCTGTATTTCCCTAAGTGGCTCCAGAGTGGGAACGCTGTGCCTCAAAGGGTGATGCTCTTCTCATCTGCAGCCTAAAGTGAGCTGATCTGCTTGCAGTCCCTGCAGGAACCGTGAGAGTCCTTCTTTCATAGTAGATAAACTCTTCCAAGGAAAATCCATTATGCAGTTTTGGGTCCCTTGCCTTGCCATTACTTCTAAAGGAGAATAATGAATTGTTACAGAGATTAGTGCTGGGCCCTTGGAAAATGCTTTGTGTTTCATTGTGTCCCTCTTTTGCTGTTACATTTTATTAATGTTTCCTGTTTGGAAAGAAGAGAATATATATTCACAGTTGCCCAGAGACTTTTTAAATTCAGGTAATGCATTCAAATTATTCCTGAACACATTGGGAGACATTCTATAGACACATTAACTCAACAAATTCTATGTTAAATGGGAGAATCTAGCTAATTTTGGCATTATCTTGTTGCTTATCGACCTACTAGGAAAAGCTTAAAGCTACTCTTTGTTGCTTTTATTTCTTCTACCTTTCTTAAAAGTGGGATTAATTAAGAATTATAGTTTCCAGCAATTACTGACTTATAACAATAAACAAAAACACAAAATCCTGGCATGTTTGTAACACTTTGCCCCGTATCTGGATGATCAATAACCTTTCTAGGTTGAAACCTTTGTCATGGAATCACTTTACCACATTTCAAAACCTAAATAGGGGAGTCTTACCTTATAATCTATCCAATTTGTTTTTTAATAGAGAAGGGAAGGGAACAAGCATTTATTAAATACTTACTATGTGACAGATACTATGTGAAGTGCTTAACAAATATTACCTCATTTGATCCTCACAACAACCATATGAAGTAGGTGCTGCAATTGTCCCCATTTTATAGTTGAGGAAACTGAGGCAGATAGTGGTTAAGTGACTTGTCCAGTGTCATACAGCTAATAAGTGTCTGAGGTCATATTTAAATTCAGATCTTCCTGACTTTAGGCCCCAGCACTTTATCCAGTGAATAACCTAGCTGCCTCTAATATATTTTGATAACTGTATTTTAGTATAATTAGTTTCTTAATTATCTTCTGTACTTTATTTTGTGTATTTAATATTAGTTGTAAATAACTAATAATAAACATTATTCTGAGGAGGGTTTATAGGCATCACTGAACTGTCAAAGGAGTCCATGATACAACAAAGGGTTAAAAATTCCTGAACTAAATCATATTGTTGTTGAGGTGTTTTTTTTTTCTTTCTGGGAAAACTTTTAATGAGTGTTTAGAAATAGTACATCTGCTCTCAACACCTATACTATGAACCAAGATAGTTATAAATGGTGGCCTATTATTTTAGCCACCAAAATGGTGATGGAAGTCTCCAGGGAAAGTCGAACGGTGGTGTATTCAGTCTTCCTGATATTGGCTGTAAAACAGAAATAAAATTTCTGGTGGTAGTGCAGGTTTAATCAGCTCAGAGATTTGCTGTAAAGTATGTTCCCTCTGATTTGTTTTTTGTTTAAAACTCTACTACTTGAGGTGCTTGCTTGAAAAACTTTCTTCTCTATGTTTATGCTTCATTGGTCATTAGTAGACCACCAAAGTTTTTTGCCAGCCTTTATCCCATTCTTCCCTGGAAAAAAAATTGAAAGGGGGTTGACCCACTATCCTCGATTTTCTGCATTTAGTCACCACTACTCAGCTGCCTCTTCACTCTTCTCCTGTAGGCCCTTTATTCCATTGGTAAGTTTTTCCAGAAACCTCTGTCTTGGTGAAGTTCCTCCCTCCTTCTCTCCTCTGATACTACCACCACCTCGGCTAGACTATTGCACTAGTTTTCTGGTTGGTCTCTCTATCTCACGTCTCTCCCCACTCCAGCCCATCGTCCACTGAGCTGTCTAATTAATCTTCTTAAAGTACAGATCTCTCTTTCTATATGTCTCTCTGTCTCTGTCTGTCTCTATGTCTCTTTCTGTCTGTCTGTCTGTCTCTCTCTCTCCCCCCACTTTTCCAAAAGCCAGGTCTAATTATACCATCTCTCTCTCTTCTTCCCCCTCTCCCTCTCCCTCTTTCTCTGTCTCTCAAACGCGTGTGCACTCACACACACACACACAAACACACACACACACACACACACACACACACACACACACACACACACA
>NW_020954559.1:16613896-16615732 GCF_900497805.2 Vombatus ursinus | reverse complement strand
CACACACACACACACACACACACACACACACACACACACACACACACCATATTCTATAAATTCCAGTGGCTCCCTGTCACCTCCAGGATAAAATATAAAATCCTGTTTGACATTCAAAGCCTTTCACAAACTGGTCCCCTCCTACTTTTCCAATCTCCTTATACTTTATCCCAAGTTGCCCCACCCCCACAGTCTCCTTGCTATTCCCCACACAAGACACTCCTATTTCCTGACTCTGTCTCCTATGCCTGGAAAATCTCTGACTCCTAACTTCCCAGGCTTCCTTCAAATCTTAGTTAAAATCCCACCTTCTACAAGGAGCCTTTCTGAGATCTCATGATGCTAGTGCTTTCACTCTGTTGATTATCTCCAATTTATCCTGTATATAGCTTGTTTGGACATACTTGTTCGCATCTTGTCTCCCTCGTTAGTGAGCTATCATTTCAGGTGATATCATATGATATTGGACTTTCTTTGTATCCCCAGTCCTTAGCACAGTGCCTGACACATAGTAGGCACTTAAAAAATGTGCCTGACAACTGACTGGCTGATTGATTCTCCAGACTTAGCCACCATGCTCCTTTGCCAAGTATATTACCTTTCCCTTGCCCCTGCTGGTTAACCCTCCTCTTATACAATGCCTTCCCCCGCTTAGGATATAAGATCCAGAATGGCAGGGATTGCCTTTCTTTTTGCTTTTATTTTTATCTCTAGTACTAGCTCAGTAACTTGCATATAGTTAGCACTTAATAAATGCTCATTGATCTACTGAAATTGTAGTGTCCAAGGTCACCTCCAACCCTGAGAGCCTAGGAAAGCTGGACAATTATGCCTGTACTTGAACAATTTTCAAGTGAAAATTTTTATTATTGTTCTATGTTGTTTAAGGATCTAGGAAACACTGATGAATATGTTCATTTGAAAAGTGAACAAGTATTGGTTGCATAGCCTTTATTGATGTAGAATCATAAAACCTCAGAGCTGGAAGCTTGCCTGTTACAACTCTTCTTGCCTAAGCATGAATCCCCATCTACAACATTCGTATAAGTAGTCATGTATGTAAATTATGTTCATAGGCTCGTGGGACTTATGGCTGACGGGGACCTTTTATATAAACTGGTCCAATCCCCTCATTTATATATCAGGAATCTGAATTCCATAGAGGCTAAAGAGCTTGTCCAAAATCACAAGATATTAAGGAATAAAGTTGAAATTTGAACCTGGGTTCTCTGCAGACTGCAGATCTAGAGATCTCTTTCCTAGGCTGCACTAAGCTATATGCAAATATAAATATAGCCCGAAACAAAATATTAGAAGAGACCATGCTTTTGTTCAAACAGTGCATTCTGACCTTCATCAACTTCATGCCTGTACTTATTAATCTCCCTACTTCCATTTCATAATCTATCCTCTGCACAGCTACAAATTAATATTTATAAACCATAGGTTTGCTGTTGTTAAGTCATTTTCAGTCCTGTCTGACTCTTTGTGACCCCATTTGGGATTTTCTTGACAAAGATATTAGAATGGTTTTCCATTTCCTTCTCCAGCTCATTTTACAGAACAGGAAACTGAGACAAACAGGGTTAAGTGACTTGTCCAGGCTCACACAGCTAGTGTAGGAGGTTGGATTTGAACTCAGAAAGATGAGTTTTTCTGTCTTCAGGTTTGGCACTCTATCCCTTGGGTCACCTAACTCAGGTCTAATCATGTCATTTCCCATCTTAACAAGCTTCAGCAAGTGCCCTATTGCCTCCAGGATAAAATACAATCTCTTTTGCCTGATATTTAAAAGGTTTCACAATTTCACCCTAACCTACTATCTTTCTAGAGCAA
>NW_020954559.1:16583072-16613886 GCF_900497805.2 Vombatus ursinus | reverse complement strand
TTCTTTTCTTTTCTTTTCTTTTCTTTTCTTTTCTTTTCTTTTCTTTTGAGACAAAAGGGGCTAAGTGACTTGCCCAGGGTCACATAGCTGGTAAGTATCTAAGGTTGGATTTTATTATATGTATTGAGGGCATTATTTTTTTTTAATTAATTAATTTATTTTTAGTTTTCAACATTCACTTCCATAAGATTTTGAGTTCCAAATTTTCTCCCCATCTCTCCCTTCTCCCCACCCCAAGACAGTGTGCAATTTGATATAGGATCTATATATACATTCATATTGAGCCTATTTCCACATTAGTCATGTTGCAAAGAATTAGAACCAATAGGAGAAACAAGAAAGAAGAAACAAACAAACAAAAAAGAAAAAGGAAATGAGAGAGAGAGCAAATAATATGCTTCGATCTGCATTCAGACTCCATAGTTCTTTTTCTGGGTATGGACAGCATTTTCCATCATGAGTCCTTTGGAGTTGTCTTGGATCCTTTCATTGCTAAGAAGGGGTAAGTCTATCAAAGTTAGTCATCACACATTGTGGCTGTTACTGTGTACAGTGTTCTCCTGGTTCTGTTCACTTCACTAAACATCAGTTCATTCAAATCTTTCCACGTTTTTCTGAAGTCTGGAGGACATTCTTAATAAAGTAAGGAATTCTTAATAGTAAGGAATAGACAGGCGTTCACAAATAATATTTCACAGTAGATGTCTTTACCATACCACAACTGACTGAAAAATGTAAAACACACATGTGCCCACTATGCTTACTATTTGTTGATTGTTTTAAATGTATTTTATTTTATAGAACAAAATGATGAATCAAACAATATCTTTAAAGAATCTCTTCTGATAAGATGTGTCACATGTAAAATCAAAATAATGCAAGATTCCTAGAAAGATGCAACATACAGAGACTCTTATTTCCTTACCATCTGTTAGTTAATATTAGACAAGGCATGAAGCAAAGAGATGTGTGCTTACAAAGGTGTTCACCACTATTGTGGAGAAAATCTAGTATAGTTATTGCTGTTAAGTCATTTTCAGTCCTCTCTGACTCTTTGTGACCACATTTGGATTTTCTTGACAAAATTACTGGAGTCATTTGATATTTCCTTCTCTGGTTCGTCTTACAGATGAGGTAACTGAGGTAAACAAGGTTAAGTGACTTGCCCAGGGTCACACAGCTAGTAAGTTTCTGAGGCCATATTTGAACTCAGATATTCCTAATTCCAGGCCCAGTGCTCTGTCCACTGCACCACCTAGCTCCCCACAATCTAATGCAGAGTTCAGGTTGAATAGGGATTTCCTATGGATGGTGAATTTCTATGAATGTTCCTACTTCTGGGAGACAATGAATTGCTTTCTTCAAGTCACAAAATATTGCAGAGCCTCCTAGCCAAGATCTGTAGCCACCACATGGCAGACATGATGAGTATATAAAGTTCATCTGTCATATATGCATGTATGAATGTTTATGTATGAATGCATTATGTGTATATATGTGTATGTATATGTATGCACATATACATATATATATACATATTCATATACATACATGCAGATTCATGCAGGATGGGAAGATGTCGATGGGTCATGACCTGCCCTAGTGGACCAGAATACCCCAATCAGTGAGATTATAAGTCTATTGACATATAGAGGAAAACACTGACATAAGATCATGGGACCATCACTATAAAACTATAAAGGATATTACAAGCCATATAGTCCAACCACCTCATTTTACAGTGATGAAACTAAGGCCCAGAATGGATAAATGATCTGCCCAAAGTCATGCAGGTGGTAAATGAGAAAGGCGAGATTTGAATTCAGCTTTTCTGATCCCATAGTGAGCATTCTTTCCACTATATCAGGCTGCCCCTTTTTATGTTGGAAAGTGGAATAATAATTCAACAAGTTCTCAAAAGGTTGGATGAGAACAAATATAATATGATTAAATTAAATAGTAATAAATATCAAATCTTGCATGGGAATTTAAAAAAATCTATAGAATCACAGGACAGGAAAGGTGTGACTAAACTACAGTTCATGTGAAGAAAAGACTTGGGGGTTTTAGTTACCTATAATCTCAGTATGAGTCAGTGTGATATGACTGCTCAAAATTAAATTATCTGATCTTAGGTTCTATCCATCAACTTACAGTAACTAGAACAGCCCTGAAGGTAGCCTTACCTTGGTCTGTTCTGTTCAGTCCCCATGTGGAAGGTTCATTTCTAGCTGTCAATTTTAGGAGGACAAATGGAACTCATCTAGAAGAATGTGACCAGGATGGTGAGGGGATTGAAACAATGTCATATGAGGGACCACAAGGGAAACTGAAGATGTTTAGCCTGAGGAAGAATGTAAAGGCTATTTGATAATCATTTGAGAAACTGTGATATATAAAAGAATTTATATTATAAGATTTATACTTATTGATCAATGACTTTTGTGTAGCTTCAGAAGAAGAGTGTGTGTGTGTGTGTGTGTGAGTGTGTGAGTGTGTGAGAGAGAGAGAGAGAGAGAGATTTCATCTCAACCTCCTGAAGGAGGAGAATACCATAGACATAGCTTCCTAAAAATTGGAGTTGCCTCATGAGATGGTAAATTCCCCACTACTGAAGATATCAAAATCTAGGCATGAAGGAGTTTGATCAGGGGAAGTCCCTAGTCAAACTGGGTACTTTTTACTAAACAATCTGATAGCATAAGGTCATTATTAATCACTAAAAAAATGAAGAAGCTTTTCAACCAACCTAATGGAATAATAGTAAGTCATTGGTTAGCAGCCATTGGTTAGATGGGACACAGAGAGCTCCTGATGATTAGCCGAGAAGTTCAGCCACACCTCCTTGAAACCTAAGCAAGCTGGCCCCATTTTGAGTCAGTCAAGAAAATGGTGAACTCAAACGTGCCTCTTGTAAAGTGCTTCATGTGGGGAAAGGCTTTTCTCTTTCCTCTCTTCTTTGTTGCCAAGGATATCTTGAGGCATAAACATGTGACTATAGGAGACATGCTTGCATGCAGCCTGGGAGAGATATTCAAAGGAATTACTTCCTGAACCCCAACCTTTTATTTAGAAAGAGCTCACACAAGGAGATAGTTTGATTTTGCTACTCAGAGTTAGCAGCCCTCAGAATCAAGCTTCTGAGGAAACAGATTTGGCATGGCTTGCTGATGGTCTTAGGGTAAAAATCTGGTTCTTTCTGAAAGAACCAAGCAGTGTGTTAACCAGAAGCTGGAGGCAACCAGAGACTACTACAGCCACCTAACAGAGGATATGCCCAGAATAGAACAGTTCCATTAAGCCCAGCAGAGGAATACACCTAGCAAAAAATGTCTTGCCTGGTAGAGAGCACTGCAGGGGAGATCATGGGAGGACATCGGGGAGCTGCAGTGTTGGAGATGTGAGTTGTCCATCTGTAGGTATTCCTCCCCAGAAAAACAAGATTAAGGTGTAAGAAGATTGCCCTAGAAGAAGAGGAAAGGGAAAGGTAGAATGGGATAAACTATCTCACATGAAGAGGCATGAAAGAGCTATTACAGTGGAGGAAAAGATGGAGGAGGAGGATAATAATAATGCTTGAACCTTGCTCTCATTAGAATTGGCTCAAAGAGGGAATAACAAACATCTACAGGCATTCCCCGCATGGGATCAAGTTTGATTTCTATGCTTGCTCGCTCTCCTAAATACCATAGGTATCTCACCTCATAGATACCACTCTATGGTATCTATGTTTTCAACAGAGTAGACCCTAAATTTACAGGGTTGGGTGGGAATATTCTATTGTAAATCTTCTTACTTTGTTATTTCAATAAATACCTTTGCTTTGAACTAGTTGTGCCCTATGACTATTAAAAATTATACACATCAGTAGGGGCCAATGAACTGTAATTTTAAGCATGCAGATTCAGAGTATCTTAAATGTAGGATAGTAGTCCTCTCTGGAATTCAAGCTGCAGGTGTGAGGTAACACAGCAGTCCTGTCCTGTGAAAGCTTATTCAGTATCTCTAGTTTGGATGCTTAATAGCTATCCACTAAAGAAAAGTGAATATTTTTTCTTTTTAAGACTATAATTAGATAATCAATTTTCTGATGTTTCCTTTGTAAGTCAGAGAAATTGCTTTGTGAAGATTTTTGCATGGTTAAATGCTTAAGGACTAATAATCTATTGCATTGCTATGTCCATTATAATGGTAGTTTAAATGAGCAGTATGTTGTAAGGTGGTGCAGTGGATAGAGTGCTGGGCCTGGAGTCAGGAAGATTCATCTTCCTGAGTTCAAATCAGGCTTCAGACACTTAGCTTGTGAACCTGGGCAAGTCACTTAACTCTATTATTCTCTGTTTCCTCATCTATAAAATGAGCTGGAGAAGGAAATGGCATACCACTTCATGGCAAGCTATCTTTGTTAAGAAAACCCCAAGTGGAATCACAGAGAGCCAAACACACAACTGAAATGATTCAACAACAGCAACAAACAACGTTGCTGGGATTTATTGGAAAAATTTCAAGTCCTCTTTGTGTAAGAGGGACTCATTCAAGAAATTATCATCTAGACATTTGTTATGCCCTGTGTTTTTGCTGAGATCCACTGGAGAAATGTATGGGTTACCCATGTGCTAAAGAGGCCCAGGAAGGGAATTTTTCCCCAGGAATATTTGGATTTTCACCTAACAATTTGAATCTACCCCAGGACCCTACTACCTAATGGGAAATCTCCATGCATTCTGGGAGCTCATTTGAGACTTTTCATTTGAAAAGAGAAACTCAGTCCACCACAGGTCAGGCAGAATTTTAGGACTCTGAACTTTTAGGGGGACCATTTCTCAGACCTTGAATTACTGAATTAGTTTGTAAAACATCACACTATGAATCATTTATGTTGGTTGAGCCTAAAAAGTAATTTAGTCTTTTGCAGAATACCTGTCTGCTGGGATACCACGAACACTTGTTTTCAAAACATGATTGATCACCCTTGCTAGCTAAGTTCTCTCTTTAACTCCACTCTAATAACAGCTCTAAAACCAGGAGTGGAGGTGGAGGTTTATTCTGTATTCTCTTCCATGGACAAGTCCACTGGTTTCCTCTTGCCGCCCACACATAGACACAGATCCCTTGCTCAGAATAAGGAAAATGATAGTTTCAATTTCTCTCCCCAGGAAGGCCACAGTAGAAGTACTATCAGTTCTGGTTACCATATTTTTTAAAGGATATTAATCAACTGGAGTGTATCCAGAGGATGGGGGCCACAAAAAGATGAGGGCAATGGGGTCTACCTCAATAACTAAGGAATCTTTAGTCTCAAATTAAATAGGTTCCTGCTTCTGCAGGCCTTAAATATGGGATACTGATGGTTCTCAAAGAACCACAGAAACATTTCTACAGGCTTAGAAGAATGAAGAGAAGTCAGTTGCTTTAGAATCAGTGTCATTAGAGGCTAGGGAAGAGTAGAGGATGCTTCTAAAAAGATCTCATAGAGAACATATATGAGAATTAGTCAAGGGACAGGGAATACTTAGAATGGAATTGGAAAAGACTGGGAGGGTGGGAATGGAAATGATAGCTATCTTCGGATAGTTGCAGAACTCTCCAATGGAAGGGGGGTTTAATTTACTCTAATTGACCCCAGAGGGCAAAACTCAGAACAATGGGTGGAAGTTGAAGATGTAAGGAAAAATTTCCACAACTTCTAGAAGTTGAAAGTGGAATAGAGTGTCTTAGAATGTCCTTTATTGGAGATCTGTGAGTGAAGATCAGAGAATCACTTATCAAGAATGTCACAAATGGAATTCCTGTTCATGTCCAGAGAGTATTAGATGGTTTCTGGGGTCCCTCCCCACTCAGAGCTCCTCTGAAGCATCTTGTGTCAGGCTCCGGTTTTAGTTTATTCAATTCAGCAAAAATGCATTAAATACCTACTATGTGCAGTATACAGTGCTAGGTACTGGAGAAGATATAAAGTTTAGACAACATGCATGAAATATGAATTCATATCATTTAGATAACCTGGTACAGGTTTGTGACACCAAAATAACTGTAACAAAACACCTTACCTCTCTAGGCTGGTTCTATAGCACAGAATAATGTGTATGATATGTGCATAAAAGAAGTGCAAACAAAATGCTTTTTGAATTTGCCTCCATTGGATAGCTAGGTAGAGCAGCGGATAAAATTCTAGACTTAGAGTAAAGGAAAAAAAAGTAGGATGGAAGTATCTCTGAAGCCAGGGAGAACAGTGAAAAGAATACTGACCCTGGAGTAAAAAGAACCTTCAAATCCTGCCTCTTTCACTTGCTACTTGTATAATCTTAGACAAGTCACTTAATACCCTTGGGTCTCATTTTCCTTATCTATAAAATAAGAGGTGTTGGCCAAGATGGACTTTAAGCTCTAGAAGAGAAGTTCTTAACCTAGTGCCCATAAATTTCATTTTTCATATTTTGATAACTATTTTAGTACAATTGTTATCCTTTGTAATCTTGTGTATTTTATTTTATGTATCTAAAAATTATCCTGAGAGGGATCCATAGGCTTCAATAGATTTCCAAAGGGGTCCATGACACAAAACAATTAAGAATGCTAGTTCTAGGTCTTGGAGCCTATGAGTATGTAGAATGAGAAGGTTATTAACAGATTCAGTTGCTATAAAGACAACAAAGAGGAGAACATTGGGAGAAGTCTATTTATTATAGCAAACTTTGCAGACATCAGTGGTGACATTTGAGAAGGCAATTTAAACAGAATGGTGAGAACAGAAGCCACCTTTCAAAGATTTGAGTATTTAATAGGTAGTGAGTATATTGGAATCAGATATAGACATCTTTTTCAAGAAGTCTGGCTGTGAATTAGAAAAGAGATAGAAAGAGGTAGAGAATCAAGGAAAGACCTTTGTGGAACTAAAGAGATAAGAGCATGTTTGGAGAGAGAAGAGGAGCCAGTGGAAAGGTAGAGGCTGAAAATGCATGAGGGCAGGAATGACTGCTGGAACCAGGTCCTGGAAGGAAATAAAAAGAATGCTGGGACTTAAGGATTCATCTTCCCCAAAGATGAGAGAGAAGGAGGTGAGAATTAGTGATAATGCTAAGAACTTTTGAAGGGGAGGGTGTAAAAGATGAGGGGAATACATACAGGATTGAAGACCTTTGTCTTAGTCACGAAGCTACCTCCTCTGCTATAAATGTTGGGTTGGAGTCTTGAGTTGAGAAAAGTTTTGGTAAAAAAAAATGTACATTTATATACATACATATGTGTGTATATATAAATAGATGTGGAGGAATAAGTAAAAAGACAACAAGAGTTTCTTTTTCTTAGTGGTCAGGCTATCTGCATGATAGGATACTCCTAATCAATCAGAACAGCATTCCCAAGCCTTGCTGTTCTGCTTACCCTAATTCCAGTCTCTACTCAACTACACCCCACCTCCAAAAACAAATAAATAAAAACAAACTTTCAATTTTCTTGGAACTCTTGTTTTAAGGAACTTCTGCCTTCTTCAGAGTTACTTGATCCCTGAGACTAGATGATGTTTCTTTTGTGTCAGCATGCATACTCTTGTTCAACTTAATCAAAGCCGTTGGAGGTGAGGGTTTGTGACATGGATTGCCAAATGGAGAAAAGCCCACAGAAATTCCCTGTATAAGCCAGTAATAAAATCTCAAGTTCAGTGCTATTTAACAATTAGGTCTATCTTTTCTGCCGTTGGTTCAAGCCCCCATCAATGTGTCACCCCATTCTAGGGATCCAAGCACCTGTTTCACTTAACCACTTTACATACAGACTACCTTAATAAAATGATATTTACTTCAAACATATGACAAGGAAAAAATTTCTATAAGGCGCATAATTCCCCTTATATCACTTCAGTCTTTGGGCAGGGAAAGGATAATTAGATTCAAAGCTTTACTCAGTTTCTGTATAGCATTAGTCCCACCAAGTTCCAAGTCCAACCACCCCCCCCCACTCTCTTCATTACCACCACCTTCCTCTTGCCCTCCGGTACCCTGGTTTCTCAAGACTTCCCTTCTGGTCTGGCTTGTAATCCTCTATTCCTAGGTCTCCATTTCTCCAGCTCCCAGGTCTAAGACTCCAATACTTTCTGGACCTAAAACTGAAAAGGACAAACTAAAAAAGACCAAAACCATAAGCCCATTTCTTGGGGATTCAGGGCCTTAAGAAGGTGGCCCTTTTTAACCCATCTTACTGTGTGGTGCCCTTGCTCTGAGTGAATGAATCCTTCACCCCTGGACAGACAGAGCGATTGTGCCTCAGTTAGGCAGATTTTTTTTTTTTTGCTTTTTGGTGAGGCAATCAGGGTTAAGTGACTTGCCCAGGGTCACACAGCTAGTAAGTGTCAAGTGTCTGAGGCCAGATTTGAACTCAGGTCCTCTTAACTCCAAGGCCGGAGCTATATCCACTGTGCCACCTAGCTGTGCCTAGGCAGATTTAAAAATGCAAATTCTGGCTATGCAGCTAATAGAAAAGGGCTACTCCCAACTGCATCAATCAGCCAATAAATAAACATTTATGAAGGACTCTGTGCTAAAGGGGCACAGTGGATAGAGTGCTGGGCCTGAAGTCAGGAAGACTTCAATTCAAATCTGGCCTCAGTTACTTACAAGCTATATGACTGAGCAAATCATTTTTCCCTGTTTTCCTCAGTTTTCTCATCTGTAAAATGAGCTGGACAAGGAAATGGCAAAGTACGCTAGTATATTTGCCAAGGAAACCCCCAAAAGGGGTCATAAAGAGTTGGGCAGAACTGAAAAACTATTAAACAACAACAACAATGTGCTAGGTTAGGAGCTGTGCTAAACACTGTGGATATACAAAGAACGAAAAGAATGTCTCTCTTCTCAAGGAGCAGAATGCCAGTGAAGAATGTCCATGCCTATGCCAACCCTCTTTCCAGGAGCAAGTCCCAAGCATCTTCAACATGGGTGCCTCCATCTTAGGTGGTCTGGACATGCACCAAACCCCTGTAACACCTGGATGGATTTCATTAATAGAACAAGCATCTATTACAACTTTCAAGGATAGACTTAGGACTCACAGATAATTTTGTGTTAAGAAGGGAGAATAAAAGATTATTCTCCAGCATAAGAGGTTTACACAGTGTGGTTTACACAGAAGAGAACCAGCTACTCCTCATTTCCTCTGATTATGGAATGGGGATGGATCAGCCTTCAAAAGAATTCACAAGGTTGAATTTCTTAAATCCGAAGAAGATTCGATTCTGAAATACATCATTGGATAAGATTTTGGGACCTCTTTCACTGAACACATTTAAATATCTCCATGGGTGGTGTTCTACATGGAGTTCCTGATTGAATTCAATGGAGTGGGGTGGCGTGGACAAAAATCTCCAGTTCTGTCTCTGGATTCTGTCAATGAGAAATACAAAGAGATAGGGCTGTTGGAAGTTTCAGTTGCCCAAGAATAGAGCATTAACTTGGCGTAATGACCTTGATCAAGGGAAAATGTACAGCATCTGTCTGCTACAGATGTGACTACTCCCTTGTCTCTGTGGTAAGTGGTGCTGAGATTTGAGAGGGCAGCAGGAAGGAGGCATTCTGCCCCCAACAGAAATTAATTTTCTGTTATCTACCTGCTGCTCCCTTAGTGCTGTAAGTAATGAACTCTTATGTAAGCAATTGGTATTTATCAATGCAACTCATGTCTGCTCTTACCTGTCTGTCTCCTTCAATGGAGGAGCTCCTGAGGTTTTACCTGGGCAAAAGTTACATGCAGTTAAAGGCCATTCAGTTCTAGCCTATGGACTCATGAAACTCCTGGGGATAACTGACTGACTGCCAGGCATGATGACCTATACAGTACTCAGCCCTTTGGGAGATAACAGATTAAAAGCAAATGCCAAAGACAAATCTAAGCGAAGCACTAAATATCCTGAGCTCATTTAGTTATTTCCTTGGAAAAGTTTCAATTCTGTTTTTTTAAATTTTTTTTCCCAGAATGAATCCATAATGCACTAAGTAGAGGATTTGCTCATATTCCTGCTTATTAGAAACCCATGCAGTTATTTTTTTCCCTCTGTTCTATACTTGCCTCATGCTCCAGAAAGAACTGGCATTTCAGAGCTATCTTAAACTAGGATGGCACACCCAAGATGTCTTCTGGCACTGGACCATATGTAAACATCCTAAATAACATTGAGGGAGGGAGTAGAATCATTCTGATACCCTCTTCTTGGTGTCATAATGAGAGTTGGCATTTATATAGCGCTTTATGGTTTGCAAAGCACTTTACAAATATTATCTCATTTTATGATGATTTAATAATGTTGTCTTATTATAATCAATGCCTCCTCCCACTCAGCCATGTCAAATCAAGTCATCTTGTTACCCAAACATCACAATTACTCAATTGGAAGGTTTGAGTTCAAATCCTGCTCTGGATACTTATTAGTTACTTAATCTCTGAACCTCAGTTTTCTCATCTATAAGATGAGGCAATGTCACCTGTGGTACCTACCTCCCTGGGTCATTATGAGGTTCAAATGGAATATGTAAAATGCTTTACAAACTTTGATGAACTATATACATGTCAGTAATCACTTTTATTATTTGTTATCCCCCTAAACACTTGTTTTCAGCTCTTTCCAATAAATTTGGACACAAACCAGGCCTGGAAATTTCAATAATAGAATGCCATTGTTCCTAAGGCTGTTGTACTACTCTTACCACATCCAGAAAAAGAAAAGGAGAGTGGAGATAATTAGAAATACCAGGAAAAATTGGGGGTAGCTAGGTGGTGCAGTAGAAAGAGCAATAGGCCTGGGTTCAGAAAGACCTGAGTTCAAATATGGCCTCAGATTCTTACTAGATGTGTGACCCTGAGCAAGTCACTTGACCCCATTTACCTCAGTTTACTCTACTGTAAAATTAATTGGAGAAGGAAATAGCAAACCACTCCCTTATCTTTGCCAAGAAAACCCCAAAAGGGGTCACAAAGAGTTGAACATGACTGACAACCCCAAGAAGACTTAAGAAACAGGGAAATGTGGGTAATTAAACATAAAAATCAGAGAACTTAAAAGAAAGCCATCTAGTCTGGGATGACCTCTAAGTTCTGTAGCCTCTGTGATTGATCCATCACTGAGTCATAGACCTTTGGTGAGCTCTGCCAGCTTCTCAGTGTACTGATACCTCCTCTGAGAATCTTTAGCCTATACCTTTCACTGACTTATGAACTTCCCTGGTCATGGAAACTAAAATTGAAGACCTGATGTTCTTGGACATACATGATTGACTTCCTAGTCTGCTTGACTCCCTGTTATGTTCTCCCTAATTACATTCTCCTCTGCCATCCTAACTTGATGTTATAACCATGACATCTACTTACTCTTCTTTCATATTTTTCCTGCCTTCCATATAACCTTGATGAGATGAGGGGTTTGTAGAGGTTTTGTTTTGGGATACAAAGGGAGAAAGAAACCATACAAAGTCTGAAACTGTGTGGTAGGTTAAGGTAATTAGGGAGAGGCAGCATGGCAGAGTGGAAAGGATGGGAATAACTAAAGCACTTACCATATGGCAAACCAGCGTCTTTGCCACAAACATCCCAAATGGGGTCATGGAAAGCAGGACATGACTGAAAAATGACTGAGCAGCAACACGTTTTAGGCACTGTGCTAAGTGTTTTCATTTAGGGTTTTGGGTCTTTTTTACAAATATTATCTCATTTAATTCCACAGCCACCCAAGAAGGGAGGTATTATTATTATTATCTTCATTTTACAGTTGAATCAGACAGAGGTTAAGTGATTTGCCCAGGGTCACACAGCTAAATATATGAGGTTGGTTTTAAACTTGGGTCTTCCTGACTTCCTGACTCCAGGCCCAGTGCTCTATCCACTGCTTCACTAACTGCCTCAGCTGTTATTAAATGGTGTAAGAAGAAGAGGGACCAACATCCAAAGCTCAACAACCTGGATTCAAATCTCACTTCTGACATTTTATGTGTCATCCTGGGCAAGTGACTTAACCTCTCAGTGGCCTCATTCCACTCTAAGACTGTAAGTTTCAGACCAGATGCAAATCTGCATTGGTAAAGGGAGTTTCCTTGCTAGGAACTAGACCAGTGAAATCATAGATCGAGGTTCTGCCAAAAAAAAACAAACAGAAACAACTTCCCTAAATCAGTAATTAAACACAAATAAAACTAGTGTAAAACTAGGTGGTGTTAACTTGTAAGCTAGTTTGTCTAGCTATGGTTCATCAGGTCCTAGCCTGACCCATCACCCATTCTTGACCATGTGCCCCATATTTTTTGCCCAGCATCTGATCCCCTTGTGACATCAAGAAAAAATTCTGCTTCTTTTTTTTTTTTTTTTTTGGTACCGGAATACCACCTGGCCAATTTGGGGTTTGGCCACCTAGGAGTGCTGAATGAAGCTTATTCATCCATTCTGCAGTCCTAGGTTTCCTCTCAGCCAATTACGAAGCCTCTTGATTACATGACAGATTTTTGGCATTCTATCCATCTTCCACATAATCGCTTAGCTAACTAGCTACCTCCTCCCCCTTCTCCCAAAGTGAATGGCCATAAAGAGTGATTAACCACAATTGATATTTATTCCATCACTTCAAAAATAGAATATCACCCTACTGAGTAAGAACTCCAGGCCCCATCCATCACAGCCTCCATGGTGGGCCCACAGAATAGAAGCAAGTGTTTTAACGCATGCCCAACTTCGTTACATAACTAAATCAGCTTCACATTTCTATGGTGCTGGAGGCAACCCTAACATATAGACAAGAGTTTGTCATCCTCCATTCTGTCCTCTGTAATGAATGCCCCCCCCACAGCCCCCACATCTATAAAATGTTTTAGAAAGAGTAATTGGTCACTCATTTTTTTTTCAGTGACTACCCTGCTCACTGATCATAATCATCATTGGTAGCATTATCTTTGGACATGTGCCAGCAATATAAGTAAGGAAAATCTGAAATACACTCCTCATTCCTGCACAAGCATCAAGCTGGCTTGAGGGGAGCAGGGAAGGGTCATCATGACAGACACAGACATGTGAATGTACCTTGTTCCATTCAATGGGGCCCCAAAATGTAGCACACCTTTACAATCTACATTTCATGAACTCTTCCTCTTCTACTCCTGAGAGAAAGACGTAATGTCCCAGTTGAAACATCCATGATTTTTGTACCAGCATAAGTACCTATATGTATTTTTGTAAGCATTCTTTGGTTCCTATGTTGTGCAGAATTTGGAAATGCCCTTGGCTTCCATTGAAATGATTAGATTGGTATTATACTGAATCTATAGATAATTGAGTCATTGGGATTAAGAGGGTGTTTTCTGGGGAAGAAAACACAGCAGATTTTGTTGTGTTGGAGGGTCCCACTTGAGAAAGCAAACTAGGTTACCACCCACAGGACTTATAAACATCGTCTTGTGAGATTAATCATATTTTAGATGCCAGCAGCTGGAGTACTTTCTTCTCCAGATGGAATATCTATGAAAAAAATGCCCTAAGACAGTGTCCCAGGAAATGCTCATTAAATGCACCGCAGGTCCCCCTGTGACAGTCAGGAGAGACTTTTAATATGTTTCAACAGGTTCTGCAACAGGGAAAAAATGAGAAGTGTGTTAGAAGCATCCCTCTTCTTCCTCCCTCCCCTTAACAACTTGGGCTAATTCAGCTAGGATTTCCCCTGTTGACTGGCAAAGCAGAACTGTAACACCTACTTAAGTGAGGAGGGAACCATCTGTTTTCCCTGAAACCTGGAGCCTGTGAGTAAGTATGAAGCTGAACCAATTTAGAATATGATGAAGTGGGAAATTGTGGCTGCTCTTGAAGGATCTGAAACAGCATCAGCTGTTACAGGCAAACACCAGCAGGTGCAGGGTGCTCTACTTCACAGGGAATGGTCCAGGATTGAAGAGTACAGCTGGTGAAATGGTCTTCTAATTGAAAGTGCCTTAACAGTAGCCGGTAGCCACTCCCCCCACTGTGAATTGGCCTATATGACAAATTGGAGCTTATTGGTAGGATGGACAAGGTTTCCTAACACAATCAGTTTGTCACCAGACAAAGCATTGTATACATTCTAATGTTGAGTTCTTTTATTCTAGTATCTCTGCATGTGCTTTTCCCCACTCCTTACTTAAGCCTACCAAGATTACAGTCACCCAGCATTTTGAGTTTCAAGGGATGGTTTGTTATTACATTATTTATTAGTAAAGTGCTGATGTTACTAATGTGTTCATTTTAGGAAACCATCATGGTTCATGAGCAAAGATGACATGGACTCTGTAAGGGAATTTGGCTTTGATGAAAAGCAAAATATAACCAGCACCATAAGCCAAGTTGCCCTATAATCAGATTTTTTTTTAATTAATAGCATAATATAGGATAATGGTGACATAACTAGGCAGTAGTTCATGTAATTAGTCAACAAGCATTCATTCAGAGCCTACTGTGTGTCAGGTATTATGCTAAGAGCTTTGTGTACAAAGAAAGACAAAAGACCCTCTCTGCTGTCAAGGAGCTCACAATCCAATAGGGGAGACAGTTATGTAAATTGCATAAACAACAATTATGTAAAAACAAGATATATACAGGATAAATTAGAGCTAATCAACAGAAGGAATGTACTAATATTAAGGGGGATGAGGAAAAGCTTCTGGTATTTGAATCATGCTAGGGAAGCCAAGAGATGGAGATAAGAAGGGATAGCATATTTTTAAAAATCCAAAAGTTCTAGCTTAGTTTTAATTAATTACACTCTCACTTTTAAGCAACAGAATGATGAATTCCAAAAGGACATTCAGTCCTAGCCTTTTTGATAGAAATATAGTGTCCAATATGAGGTACAACGACAGTCCTACCATACTCTAGTTAGAGCACATTTTGAATGGTGAGTTCAGTTGTGGGTACCACATTTTAGGAGGGGCATCTACAAATATATATGCACATCCAGAGGAGGGTGACCATGGATGATGAGAAGACTTGAAACCATGCCACATGAAAATTTGTTGATGCAACTAGGAATATTTAGTCTCATTAAGGAAATATGACTACCTTCAAATAGAAAAAAAGCACTAGGCTTGTTTTGTGTTACTACAGAGGAAAGAATTAGGACCAAGGGATGGAAACCATGAGAAGAGGGATTTGGTTCAGTTTTTTTTTTTAATCTTCCAAATAGGACTCTTTTCCGAAGTAATGAGTTCTCACATACTAGAAATGTTCAAACGGTGGCTGATTGATCAGGAATTGAGAGAAGATTCCAGATTTGAGTAGGATGTTGGAACAGACAACATTAGTCATTTATAACTCTGAAATTCCATGAGTTTATGATTCAGAGGGGTTAGTAAACACTGTAAAATGGAGATATGTAAGGGATGGCTGACTATATGCCAATTTTCAGGTCTCTTCATTTGATTAGTAACTTACAATGCCTTTAGAGACGTAATGGAATTCAGTATTTTGAAGTGTTCATTTGAGTTTTCCCTAAGACTCAGTGATAGCACTCATTTTTTTTATTGGTGCTCACTTTATCTTGCTGTATTTTGACCTTGGACATGCAGATTAAGTACTTCATTCACAGTTTTAGGTCCCCATTCAGTTTCCATTTCTATAGCCTTGTACTTATTTTAGTGAGTTCAAATAATCAATCAACATTTATTAAGCACCTACTATGCGCTAAGCACTGTGCTAAGCCCCAAGGATTCAAAAAGAGGCAAAATACAGTCATCAAGGAGCTTACCGTCTAGTGGGCGAGACAACAAGCAAACAAATATATATACAAAGTGAGCTTTATTCAGGATAATTAGGAAACAATTAAAAGAGGAAAGACACTGAAATTAAGAGGGGGTTGGCAAGGCTTCCTGTAGAAGGTAGGATTTTAGTTGTGATTTAAAGGAAGTGAGGGAGGCCAGTTGTTGGAGATGACGAGGAAGGGCATTCCAGGCGTGGGGAACAGCCAGAGAAAATGCCTGGAGCCAAGAGATGGAGTGTTTTGTTTGTGAGACAGCCAGGAAACTAGTGTCATTGAGTTGAAAAGTACATGTTGGGAAGTTAGGTGTTAGAAGACTGGAAAGGTAGGAAGGGGCTAGGCTACAAAGAGCTTTGAATGCCAAACGAAGTATTTTATATTTATTCCTGAGGAAATAGGAAGACACAGCAGATTATTTGAGTGAGAGGTGAGGGTGACGTGATCAGACCTGCATTTTAGGACAATAACTTCACTTCATTGTCTTAGTTCTCAATCAAGAAAATGAGTGGCATCCTCATTTCTCAGTAACCTCCCAAGTTATTATACTGAAGAACGGCCAGTTATCACTGGCAATCAAATACTTGGAGATTTTTGGAATGAGGATAACTGATACTACCTTCTTCTAAGTTTGCAGAGCACTTTACAAACGTAATCTCATTTGAGCATTACAACAGTCCTGTGAGGTAGGTATTTCATTCCCCATATTATAATAGAATACTGAGGTTCAATGAAATGTAGAGACCAAAGTTTCACAACTAGCAAGTATAAAAGGCAGGATTTGAATCTAGAGCTTTATCTTAGGAGTACTGGGTTCGAAGTCAAAAGACCAAGTTTCAAATCCTGGTACTGTTTGTGTGACTTTGGTCATGGTTACTTAACCTCTTATGGACCTCGGGTTCTTTATCTGTGAAATGGGAATTTTGGATTAGATGACCTTTCAAAGTCCTTTTTAGCTGTTCCTGCATTCCTATAATCTCTAATATACAAACTACATCATATTTCAGTTTTCAGTCTATCAACAAGCATTAATTATGTACGTATAATGTTTCAAGCCTGGACTAGGCAAAGGGGACACAAATAGTAAATAAGTGAATGAATAAATGAATGATCAATCTCTATATTCAAGGAGATCACTTTTTGTATTTGAGCATTTGTTGCTTCTAGAGGACAAAGTAAATATATTGTTTTTAGTAATTAATATATAATATATAATTAATATAATTAATGTATATTAATATATAATATATATAAGTGATTAATATATAATTAATATATAATAAAAAGGCAGGGTGCTAGTTCATAGTAGGATGCCAAGGCTTGGCATGTTCCTGAGATGCCTTTGTATTAGCTGGTTTCATGGCTGGGATGCTACCTCTCATCAAGTCTACTTTTGGGGGTCTCTGGCTCCCTTCAAGGCTCAGTTTCTGTGCCACCTTCTAGAAGACGCCTTTTTGAGTCCTCCAGTTGTTTTTTATATTTACTTTTTTGCATGTTGTGTCCTCCAAAAGAATTTGCAAGCTTCTTGAAGGCAGAGACTGTTTAACTTCTGGCTTTGTAATCCCCACAATTAGCACAGTGCCAGGCACATGTTGTTGTTGGGGAGTCGTTTCAATCACGTCCAACTCTTTGTGACCTCATTTGAGGTTTTCTTGACAAAGACACTGGAGTGGTTTGCCATTTCCTTCTCCAGTTCATTTTACAGGTGAGGAAATTGAGGCAAACTAGGTTAAGTGACTTGCCCAGGGTCACACAGCTGAGCCCAGATTTGAACTCAGAAAGTAAGTCTTCCTGACTCTAGGCCTGGCACTCTAAACACTATACCAACTAGCTGCCAGACACATAGCTAGTACTTAAGAAATGCTTCTTTAATTGAACCGAATCTCCTAGTGCCTTCATTTCCCTATCTGTGAAATGGAGGATTTAATAGCAACTTCACAGAGCCTTTGAGAAGATGAATGAGACATTATATGTTTATTGCTCCTTGGAAGGAAAAAATCATTTAAAGCCAGCACAGAGGCATTCTTCTTCTCATGTTTATGTAACAAAGCTCCCAAAGAATAGTAAGTTGTTTTTATAAAATCCTTTGAAGTCCTTGCATAAAAGGTGATGTGCTAGTTGTTTCCTCCTTGTTTGTTTTTCCACTTGGTCTTGGCAGTTGCCAGTGCCTGGAGGGCCCACTCCGCCATTTGCGCCAGGCCCTCAGGTGCTGTGATGCTGTCCCTGTGAACCGCTCTTGGGGAACAAAGCACTGGGTTGTTTTTTTCGAACTGGACAGTTTTACGAAAGCAAATGAATAGAACCATAAAGTAGAGCAAAACAAAGCAGCCAGGCTGGGTTGGAAGAGACATTTCAAAAGAAGTAATCCTGGATTTAGATCACACATTTCAGCGCCTGGAGTGAGTTTTTTTTTTTATAGGCACCCTCTGAAAAATAGGTATTTGTAATGGAAATGCTGACAACCCTTTTGCCTTGGCAGTGTTGTTGAATGCTGCTATAACATCCATCTAGTACTGCGTGTGAAAGCTGCTTGGTCTTACAAAAAGCAAGCATGGCCCTGGGATGAATTGATGGTTTTCTCACACTGCTTAAATGGAGCAGATTTTTTAAAAATTATTAAAGTGGCCACCAGCTGCAAATACAGTGGAGAGCATTTGACATTTTTCCTTAACAGGATTAAATGGATTTTGCAAAACGAAGCCTGATGTTAGAATCTGTCTCTTGGTGAAATCAGAGCCCAGCACTGAGAGAGTATCAACAGAGTGTGGTGGTGATGCATGCACTCTTTTATCATTCATCTTTAACTTGAAAAAAAGGAGCTCTGAAATATATATTAAGCAATACATATACTTAGAGTAGAAAGTTAGAGATTACCATGACCCCTTGACTAAGTGGCAGCTAGGTAGCACAGTGAATAGAGCATGGGGCCTGAAGCCAGGAAGATTTTATGGTCTCAGACACTTATTAGCTATGTGACCCTGGGCAAGTCACTTAACCATGTTTGCCTCAGTTCCTCATCTGTAAAATGAGCTAGAGAAGGAAATGGCAAACCATTGCAATACCTTTGCCAAAAAACAAAAACAAAATGGGGTCATGGAGAGTTGGACGTGACTAGAACAACTGAACAACAGCAAGAACGATGACCAGGTAGGCATTTTTTTACAAATATCATGATAGACTCTTTCTTTCTTTGTACCTTCACTGGTCTAGAATGTTCCTATATAGGTCAGAATGTAAGAATTGAAAGGACATCAGTCACCATCAAGGGCAACCCAGGCTTACAGGAATCTCCACTACTGCACATTGGACAAATGGCCATCCGTCCTTTACCTGAAGACTTCTAAAAAAGAGGGAGCCCATTATCTTTCCAGGCAGCCCATTCTAATTTTGGACTAATTTAATTGATAGGAAGTTTGTGTTGACATTAGGCCTATATTTGTTTCTGCAATGTTCACCTACTGCTCCTGGTTCTGCCCTCTGGGTCCAAACAAAGCAAACTGAGTCCCTTTTCTCCAGGACAGTCCTTCACATACTTGTAGATGGCTATCATGTCCCCTCCTGGCTATCCAAATACTGCCCATATTTCAAGGACCATAAAGTATCCTCCATAAAACTTGATTACTCAGACTTTCATCATCTTGCCCTTTTTAAAACAGATTGTAGTTATATATACTTGCTTAATTACAAACTGGCTTATCTCTCCAATGAGTAGCTGACTGGTCCATATGTTCATGGGACTATAGAATTAGAGCCATAAGGGATTAGTAAAGGGCATCTAATTCTTATTTTACAGATAAGGAAACTGAGGCCTAAAGAGTTTAAAAGATTGCCCAAGGTCACTCAGGTGGCAAGTAGTAAAACCAGAATTAAAACTCAAATCCTATTAGTCCAAACCCAGAACTCCTTGTACTATTTCTCATGCTACTTCCTTGTTTTTTTTTTTAAGAAAAGTTCTTGAGTCCAAAATCTTCTGGCCCAATAAGGAGGATGTAAAAGTTTGAATAAATTGCTAGTTCATCCACTAACCTATCAACCCATGGGAAATCAGCCTTCTCTTGTAAAAGTACTTCATTGATTTTACCTCTCAAAATTTTTGACTCTTACTCACTGAGAGTTCTCTTCCTAAAGGGAGAAAAATAGCATGTTATCATGGAGAGCATGCTAGGCTTGCCAGAAAGACACACACTCAAATCTTGTCTCAGCTACTCACTATTTGAGTGACCTTGGGCAAGCCATTTATGAGGGTCAAATGAAATGACCTATGTAAAGTTCATTGCACTTTAAAGTATCTGTCCACTATCATTATTATTATTGCCATAGCTTTGGAGTTAGGATTATCTTTAGGCAGACTCATGAAGTAATCTACCTTGGATGCCTTTTTTTTTCCATTATCCTCTCCTTCCTTTGGGGGGTTCCCTCCCTCAAGGGCCCTAGTACTCTCATGTTGACACCTTGCTGCCATACCTATTCACTTCCCTCTTCCCTATTCCTCCCCCTCTTTAGTCATCAGCCCATGCTGCAGATCATTCTTGATCCTCCCCCTAATAACAAAACCTACTAGATTTGTGTCTTATTCTCCCAAAGCCTTCCAAATTGGTTCCCATGGAACCAATTAACTTTGTAGTTTAACATAAATCATAAAATCTTAGGACTAGAAGGAAGCTCTGAGATCATGTGACTTTCCCTCTTATTCTACAGATGAAGATACCAAGACTCAAAGAGACTCAATAATTTGCACAAGGTCATGTAGCTAGTTGGTGACAGGGTTAAGGCTAGATTTGCACTTTCTGACTCCCAATCCATTCCTCTTTCCACAATACCATAATGCCTTCTGGGAGCAGGGAGAAGAAAAGAAGAAAATTTCTAACATGAGGAATGTCAGGAACTATGGCAGGTCAATGCAGAGAGACTACAAGGCAGAAATACCTAAGATCTTGACACAGTGTCTTTTCACATGTACCATATAGGCAATATGTATGAGTCTGACCTGACTCTATCTACAAGCCAAGTTTAAGCCAGAGCTCTAGCTATATAGAATGTGAAGATTTCTTGATTTTTAATTTTAAACCCAAGGCAAGTTGGCTCAGACCAGCCAACCAACTGCCCTTGTGGGGAAGAAACCTCACTTTTTATATTCTTTGCATGTTTAGGGTTCATCTCTCTAAAAATAATAAGTTAAAAATAGAGAGTCTGCCTTAGGTGATTGTGGCCCTTAATGGTAATTACCAGGATTATGGTCCTAGTAGATAATACCAGGACCATTCTGATCAATGAACATTCCCTTCTCCCTTAAAGACCACCTTTTTCTGTCATTTACTTCTCTCTTTTAACTTCACAATTGAAAAGGGAACTTTTCAGGTAGTAGATAAGGTAGGACTCAATCACCAGTCCATATATAGGCCCATTTTTCACCCTTCTTCTTTGAAGTAGAGGGCATTTTTATACTGATTCTTTGTTCTCCACCACCACCACACACAAAAAAATCATAAAATGAGTTTACCTTTAAGAAATGACTTCTAAATAAAATCAGAGAGGGCCCAGGAAAGAATAACATAAATGCAAGACCAGGTTTGCTTGTTTCTACATAATACCTTTTGTTAAACTTGGGGACTATGGATTGTAACTATACTCTCTGCCTGGTGGCTCAGGGGGAGCCTAAGAATTGCATGGGATTATGTGGAAAAGGACCTGGAAGTCCACACCTTTCATTTAGAGATAAGGAAACTGAGGCTCAGAGAGGCAGAGTAGACACCTAGGTATAAGTAACAGAGTCAGGGTTAGGACCCAGGTCTTCTGATTCCAAATTCAGTGTTTCTTCCACCATATTATGTTTGCCATTAGGTAGCTATTTCTAAGATGTGCTTCCTTTGCTAATAGAATCCACTTGCAAAGAAAAGCAGTGGTTTTAGGGAAATTTTATTACTATATATTTACATTTCATTAAAATGTAAGCTCCTTGAGGGCAGGGGTTATTTCATTTTTGTCAGTGTATCCTTGGTATTTAATAAATTCTTGTTGATTGATATTTTAAACTGGATATTCCATGGGCTTCTCAAACTCAGCATGTCCAAAACAGAACTCATTATCTCCTCCCCCAAAAGCCTGTTCTTCTAAACTTCCCTGTTTCTATCAAGAGTACTACCATCTTTCTAGCCACCTAGGTTCAAAATCTTGGCATTATCTTTGACTATCACTCTTATTCACTCCATGTATCCATTGTTGTTTAGTTGTTTTCAGTTTTGTCTGATTCTGCATGACCCCTTTTGAGATTTTCTTGGCAAAGATGTTGAAGTGGTTGGCCATTTCCTTCACCAGCTCACTTTGCAGATGAAGAAACTAAGGCAAACTGGATTAAGTGACTTGCCCAGGGTCACACAGCCAGTAAGTGTGTGAGGCCAAATTTGAGCTCAGGTCTTCCAAAATTGAACCCTGACTCCAGGCCCAGTGCTCTATCCACATATACAATCACTTGTCAAATTTTGGCATTTTTTTACCTCCATAGCTGTTCCGTGTCTCCTTCTGTCTACTTACATAACCCATATAGTCCTCTATCCTCTGATAGAGCCATATCTCCTTCCCTCAGGTATAATAATGATGAATCACCCATATAAATAACCCACCCAGTCATAAAAAATAAAGGAAAAGCATTAGAGGTAGTTAGAACGTTAATATCCCCTCTCCCCCAGTGAAACTTATCTCCTCCAGGACCTATGTAATCACTCCCTAGACTTTAACACTGTACCCATGGTGGAAAGACCTGGAGGTTGCTAGAGGGCCAGCCCTCTTCTTCTGGACCTGCGCAATCTACATAACTCACAGCATTAGTTAAGTCCAAAGGCATGAATCCCTTACATTGTAACCTTAGCCCTTGATGTTCTGCTGGTCTGGCTCCTGCTTGGTCCTAGGATTACTCCAACTGGCCCAGAACCTCAGAATTGTTCAAGGATTCCTCCTCTTCTCTCATGGAAATTTAGTCGAAGATCTTAATGTTGTCTCATATCATTAATTTATACTTACACAATGAAAATATTTCTGTGTTTTATTTCCTCTTTTTATGACAATTGTCCCTTGTGACCTTGGGATGAGCCATGTTGAAACATCAGGCATAAAATGTTGATGGTTTATAACAGTCAATATATATTTATTAAGCATCTACTATGTGTCAGGCATTATGCAAAGTGCTGGGAATACAAAGAAAGTTAAAAGACAGTCCTTGCCCTTGAGGAGCTCATAGTCCAATGGAGAGACAACGTACCAATATTTATGTACAAACAAGCTATATACAGGATAAATTGGGAATAATTAACAAAGGGAAGGCACTAGAATTAAAAGTAATTAAGGCTAGAGGGGTAGCTGGTAGGATTTTAGCTGGGACTTGAAGGAAGCTAAGGAAGCCAGGAGGCAGAGATGAGGAGGGAAAGTACTTTAAGTATGGGGAACGGCCAGTGAAAATGCCCATAGTGAGGAGATGGAGAGTCTTGTGGGAGGAATAGAAAGGGGGCCAGTATCATTGGATCACAAAGTACATAGTGGTGGGGGAGGGGTGGGAGAGGGATGGCCAGAGCAAGTTATGAAAGGCATTGATCATCAAGGAGAGCATTTTATTTTAAAAGGACTTTTGCAAGTCACAAGTTACCATTTACACTCCAGAAAATATTCATTTTTATTCATTTGTTGTTCAGTCGTTTTTCAGTAGTGTCCAACTCTTTGTGACCTCATTTGGAGTTTTTTTGGCAAAAACACCAAAGTGCTTTGCCACATCCTTCTCCAGTTTATTTTACAGATGAGGAAACTGAGGCAAACAGGGTAAAATGACTTGCTCAGGGTCATACAGCTAGTAAATGTCTCAGGCTAGATTTGAACTCACAAAAATGATCTTCCAAGCCTAGCACTGTATCTACTGTGCTACTAAACTGCCCCAATTTCATTCAGTACACTTTCATAATTTATTCTTTAGAAAGCACATGGCAAAGAATAGGTAGATTCTTCATGCCATGTGTTAACCTGAAGGCTGCTGAGTATGAATCAATCTCTTACTTGATGTAAATATGTGTGAGCTGTAACTCCAGGTACACTGAGGTTATCATGTGTTATCTTCCCCCAAATCACAGCTACTATCTATGATAGATAAAAAGCATCCTTTGCAAAAAGTACAACTCTCAAGCTTAATGAATAAAGAATGCTCATTTAATTTGTTGGAATGAAATACTACCAGTTACCATGTTGAAATTTGATCGTGGTATCTCCACTGAATTATAGTGTCTTCTGATGGTTACTATTAAGTATCAGAATCTCTTCTGAAAGGTGTCTGCCTTGATAATATTACCTGTTGGTAGAGTAGGATAATATAAGAAATGATCCTCCAACTCTGTGCCATCATCCCCAGGAATTTTTTTTAGTCCTGGTCATATGACCATCATGCATTGAATGAGGAATCAGAAGAAACTGGCCCCAGGTTCTCATCTAGCTTACTAATTGTGAGATGTTGGAAAAATCATTTGATCTCTAATGACCCTTAGTTTCATCATCTGGAAAAATGAGGGAGCTAGATTAGCTAATTCCCAGGTCCTGTCTCCCTCCAACATTCTAGAATTGAGTCAGACTCAGACACATGATCGTGGGACCAGAAAGGCCATTTTGGAAAAGATAGAAGATAATAATCCCCATCTTGGCTTACTACTAAAAGTCAAAACTTCTTATTACTAAAATCACAACATGAAGATGGCGGAATTAAAGCAGTGACTTCCTTGAGCTCTCCCCCCAACCCCCTCCAAATACCTGTTAAAAATGGCTCTAAACTAAAATCACAACATTCAGACCAAAACTCCTGGACTCTTAGCAATGAACCACAAACTAGAAATTTAGCACTCCAGTCATAATCATCAGATTTTCCTAAAGTGATCCAAATCTACAAAGGGAAGCCCTAAAAGCTGGTTGTAATGTTAAATATAGGCTAGAGAAATGAAACCGTAGTTCACTGAAGCATACCTTCAAGTCAAACATTCAGAATATGTTGGACAACATTGATTGTTTGGCTAGCTGCTGTATTTTCCAGAAAAATGGAATCACATCCCTCCCTGTCTTTGCTTGTCTCCTGAGCCTGGTATACCAGAATTGTAGATCACAGTAAAAGATTTGAACAAAACCTAGTAGGCTTGGCTTAAAAAAGAAAGAAAAGAAGTCTCTTGTGTTCTATAAGTATCCTGCTTTCTGTCACAGTTCCATGAGCCTTTATGGAAGTGCAGCTCTTCTAGAAAATTTTTCAGTAAAACTTACAGATGTCATTCCATCTTTTTTTTTTTTTTTAAAGTTTTTGGTTTTGTCTGTTTTTGTTTTAACCATAGCATTTGTGCTGGATCAGGCTGCTAGAAAGAGCCGACCCATTTGGAGACTTTGCCAGTATCTATTTAAAAGTGCTAATAGAGAAAGGGAGAGAGTACAAAGAGCTGGAAATAGCATGTGACAATTATTTAATGTTCCCCCTCCCCCCTTTTTTTCCCCTCTTGCACTCAGCTCAACGAATCCGCCAAACAGCTTATTGAGATGGACAAGACATGCTTAGCTGCTGCATCTGGCTGCGATGTCTCCCTGCCATCTGACACCAACATGGCAGGCAATCTGGCCCAGTGTTCTACCTTAAGCAGCTCGGGAGCAGTCAGTGCCATTCAGCGGCGTATTGATGGCAAGAAGAATGCCAAGAAACGCCACTCCTTCACTGCCCTCAGTATGACGCACAAATCCTCCCAGGCTATGAGCAATAGGCATTCCATGGAAATTAGTGCTCCTGTTTTGATCAGCTCTAGTGATCCCCGGGCTGCTACCAGAATTGGAGAGTTGACTCACCTTTCATCCAGTGCTCCAGCCCAGGTAACAACACGAGATCATGGTAATACTGAGCTGGGGTAGTGATAGGGTCAGATCAATGGCTCCCCTCATTGGGGCTATGAAGAGGTGCTGAGGGGACACAGGTATTGCTGAACATGTTTTTATGCATGCCTTCACTGTGGGGGCTTACTCCTCTTCTTCATTCCCAGCCATCCACACTGCTGAAGAGTGATAAAGATAGGCTATAATAAAGTGGTAGAGGATAAATTGATGAAATCTGACCTCCATAAGCATGGCTTCTGGTAGAATAGGATGAATTTCCAGAGGAAATTGGGCTGGCATGATATAGCCTAATGTAAAGAACAGTTTTCTTTATTCTAGTTTCCAGGTTTTTAGATGCTTTGTAGGTTTTGAGTATGATTCTGTTGGTTCTGAGCCTATCACAAACTCTTCTGTATATCTCATTCTAAGGCAAATGGCCCCCTTGTACCTCTATAATTTGTTTCAGGTTGAGAGGCAATAGACAGGATCCATCCCATGGTGTAGTCCTTCCTTCCTACTTCTGTTTTACTTATTATTGCAGCCAGTGGGTTCAAACACTAAGATTTTGGGTTCCAGTTACCATTTTTAAAATTGTTCTTGGTCAACGGAAATGAAAACTGTTGCCAGCATTGTTATCTCCGTGGTCCCCTTCCCTCCAATGAGATGTCTTCCTGACCCTCTGTCACACAAAGAGAATACAGGGAATTTGGAGGTTTTTCATGTCAACCTCTCCTTAGCTGTGTCATTCTAAGCTACACAGACAGTTTTTAAGAAGAAAATCTCAAGCCAAAACCATTTGAAAATGGACAATGATCAACTGACAGGGAAAGAATAGTTTTGTTTATTTCAGTTTTCTCTGCAAGAGGGAGTGAATGGGGAAGGAAAGGGAGGGAAGAAGAAGTAAAGAAAAGATGAAAAAAGGAAGGAAGGAAGGCAGGCAGGCAGGCAGAAAGATATGAGAGACACTTGTCTTTCCCCAAACCTTTATACAAAACACAAATTCTTTTTAGAGCCTGAGTAAACAATTTGGAGAGAGAGTCCCTCTCATGTCTGCCCAATTATTGGTCATATTAGAAGATGTTTACTAGATCACAGATTTAAAGCCGCAGGGGATCTTTGAGGTCTTTTAGTCCAACGTGGACATATTGCTACCTCTATGTGCTGGTTGAATTGTAAAGACCAATGAACTTTCAGGAATCCCTTTCAAACTGGAAGGAACAAACTAAATGGAATTTCTCATCTAGTTTTTCCATTATTCTCCAATGGGAACTGGGGGAAGTGAGAGGAGTTTGGGACTAAAGTAGAGAAGCTTCTGGGTCCTGTGCTTCTGCATTGCAACTCGCTCCTTCCACTTTGGCTAGTCACTTGCTTTTCTCATATTCTCTCACCTTCAGTAGCTTGCTAAATTCTGATTGTGAGTTAATGTTTCTCAAGCATCTGCAAATAGCCTGGGCTGAAAGTCACCGGAACAAATGTAAAGTGTGGTTTCCAGTTGATGGTGAAAGAGAAATCGGTGGTATTTTAACACCCTCCCCCCCAGAATGGTTTCTTTCCAGAGGACTGGTGTTAATTTCAGTTGGGCTGGCATAATATAGCCTAGTGGAAGGAACAAGAAATTTAGAATCCTAGGCATCAATCTTGGCACTGCTAGCTACCAGCAGTGTGACCTTTTCCAAGTTACCATCTCTGAGTTTGTTACTCTGTCTGGAAAGTGGGAAGAATAGTAATGGTACCACCTTTGTCACAAAGAGCGGTTATTAGGATCAAGTCAAATTATGTATGTAAAAGCATTTTTTTTTAATTCCATACGTATGGTGGGCAGCATGATACAATAGAAAAAGTCCAGGCTTTGACCTCTATAGAGCACTTGACTGAGAGTTAAATAACTGGTTCAAATCCCACCTCTGACAATTAATACCTGTGTGATCAGTGGGCCTCAGTTTCCTCATCTGTATAATGAGAGTTGGCTTCTAAAGTCCCTTCTAACTCTAGATTGATAATCCTATGAACTTGGTTCAATCTTGCTGCCCAGAGGAACTTGGGCAAGTCATTTCAACAGGAGTTATCAAACACGCCACCAGCAAACCACACGCCTACAACACTCCTGAGTGTTACCAGAACCAGAAATAAATGAAATGAAATAAAATTAAATGAAATTGGGGAGTATTTAACAAAATAAATAGAAATACAATGCAACATAGATACAACATAGATAATGTTAACTCGTGGTTTTCTGGTTAATTTGTAGTTAAATTGTAGTTAATTTGTAGTGATCTGGGTCACATTTCTATTTGAGTCTGACACTACTGATTTAAATTCTCTGGGACTGAGTTCTTCATCTATAGAGTTGAATCATATAAGATCCATATTCCAGGTTTAGAGATGCCAGCTCTAAATCTATGTTCCTGTGCAACATAAATGAAAACTATTATGATTTAATGTTTTCTCTTCCTTTTCAGTGCCGGGAAATTAGCACATTTTTGAGTCCTAAGGTTCAAGTCAAGTCAACAAGCATTTAGTAAATAAGTACCTGACTTGTGCCAGGCACTGTGCTAAGTTATGAGGATACAAAAAGAGACTCCCCCCCCAAAAAAATAGTCCCTTTTCCCAAAGAGACCACAGTCTAATGGGGGAGACATTGCAAACAACATTATACAAACAAGATGCAGAGAGCATAAATTGGAGATCATGTTAGAAGGAAGGTGAATTCAAGTGAGTTAATCACCTGCCTAGTAAGAAGAGAGCCAAGCTGAGGCTTTTAATCCCAAGGGAAAAGGCAGGGGGAGGAGAGGATGACAATTTAGAAGTGCTAAAAACATGGAAAACCTGAAATTGACCCATCTCCTACCCACAGATCCAGCCTCTGGTGAGTTTTACAGCTGAAAGCTCCAACACTTTTGACCCCTATGCTATGAAATAAACTGAGGGCAAAAGGATTTTTTCTTAGGGTTAATGTGTGTTATTCTTGAGTATTCTATAAATGAAAATGAGAGCCGTGTATTGAACATTTGTGAGCTGAAAGGCGATGTACAGATAAATAAATACAAAATATAAAATGCTGTGATTTTGAGGAGGACCTTAGTAACTGGGACAATCAGGATAGTCCTCAAGAAGGCAGCACTTCAACTGAACAATGACAAGGGTGAGGAAGGTATTCCAGGCATGTGAGATGGTCTGAGTAAAGGAAGGGAGATGGGAAATCATGATGTACAGTAGGTCAATTTGACTGGATTTAGAGTGGCTGAAGGACAGTAATGTGTGGTAAGCCTTAAAAGGGTATATGTGTGTGTGTGTGTGTGTGTGTGTGTGTGTGTTTTCAATCATTTTTCAGTTATGGCCAACTCTTTGTGATGCCATTTGGGGTTTTCTTGGCAAAGATACTGCAGTGCTTTGCCATTTCCTTTTCTAGTTCATTTGACAGATGAGGAAACTGAAGCAAACAGGGTCAAGTGACTGGCCCAGAGTCACACAGTTAGTAAGTGTCTGAGGCCAGATTTGAATTCAAGGTGAGTCTTCCTGCCTCCACGCCTGGCGCTCTATCCATTGTGCCACCGAGGGGCCTTAAAGTCAAGCAGAGGAGCTTGTATTTTATATTAGAAGTTATTGAGAACCACCTGAGCTTCATGAACAGGGAATAAGTGGTCAAGCCTGTGCTTTAGGAATATCAATTTGGCCACTGAGTTGAAGATGAATTGTGTGGGAGAAAGATTGAAGTTAAATTTGTTGTGATAAGATGAATCCATGAGAATTTCCGACTTCCACAAAACACTGAAGAGGGGGGCCACCTTAGAGTTCTTTTGCTCCCCAACCCCTTTTCACTTTTAAATTATGTTCCTTGCTTAGGACATAAATTCAAGAGCAGTCATCTTTTCATTTTTCCTTAGGGTTCTCAGCAAAGGAAGAAAGCAAAGATTTTTGCATACCTTGTCAGATATTTCCCATTATCTTATAGAAGGAAAATTAGAAATCATGTTGGGACAACCCCTGCCTCCCCTCCCTACCATGTGCATTTTGTCCAGGTATTTTCCTCAATGACATTCTCCTATGCAACCCTAATGTGTCATGCCCCTGTCTACACTGATACACTTCATCACTATCTTCCCCTTCTCCAATCTCGGTCACAGAACATTTGTTTTTCCCTAAGGAAAGTGAATGTTTTCACAGCAGTCGTGATGTTTGTTACGCATAAGAGGCAGTGTGCATAAAGGGTAGAGTGGTAGATTTGGAGTCATGAAGACTAAATTTTTGGCCTGCAGCAGACATTTAAGAGCTGTATGACCTTGAGCTAGTCATAAAACTCTGAGCCTTAGTTTCTCCGTCCAGGTATCAACTCACAGGGTTGTTGTGAAGAGAGAAGGCAAAGTGTTGTGCAAACCTTACCACACTATATAGATGTCTGCTCTCAAAGACTAAAAAAGCTAAATGCCTGAGGACCTCCCTTTCCCCACCCCAAACACCAACTTTGACCCTCTTCCTCTGTGCCAATAACTAGAGAATCACTGTTGCAGCTGTGTATGTGAAGTAAAAATCAGTTTGGTCAAGGCTATTGATTTTCATTTACATTGCTTGGGGTATGTGTGTATGTTTCTCATATAAAAGCAGTTTCCATTTCCTCCTCTTTCCCTTTTTCCCTTAATTATTCGCTTGATGTGAAAAGCAGGGTTGGGAATGTGCTGTGAGGCTCACTTGGGTGATTCTCTTGCCCATTTTTCCTCCTTTGCATTTGTGCCAGCGGTAATGCCCTCCCTTTGTGAGCCATGCCAAGGGCTTCGGAGACCATTCCGTCATGTTGTAATCCTTCCCCTTTGCCAAAATTAGTCAGCAAGGGAAAATCCAGGTCCTCTGAAGGCATGTCGTCTTTGGTGGGTGCCAAATATAAGATAACCATGGCAACCCGACCAGTTCTTGCTTCATCCGGGGCCAGTTTCTTTTTGGAAAAGGGAAAGCTTCAGACTACAGGTGCAGAATAGGGCATATACTGTCACACATGGTCAGTGCACCCATTTGTTCTGTTTAATGGTACTCCTTTGCAACAGGATAAGGTTAAGACCAGGCTGGACCTCTGATAGAGAATTTCTAAATGAGGAAACTCCCTCTTCCAATGCAGGTCTATAACTTAGAGCACCCAGCAGTTAAATGACTTGTCCGAGGTCACAAAGGCAGTAGGTTTCAGAGATAGGACCTGAACCCACGACTTCCTGG
>NW_020954559.1:16448108-16583062 GCF_900497805.2 Vombatus ursinus | reverse complement strand
AAACCAGCATTGATAGACTCATGATGATTACTAGGCTCTGCTCAAATCCTTTTCAAGATCAAAAAGGCCCAGCTGTCATCTAATTGTTCATGCCAAGGCCTCACACCATTTCAGACACTGTACCCCAACGCTGCTTCATCAAGATCCATTGAATAGGACAATGATGATGTTGGCTCCTGGCCTAGAATTCCCTTACAGAAATCCTACCCACATCTCCATGTGTTCATGTAGTTATTAATCTTTGGGTCTCCTTCATGAACTCTCTCTTTTCTCAATCAGACCAATGTCTCAATGGTAGACCTGTACTGCATCTCCTTACCTATTCATGGGGCAGGATGCTCAAAACCATTCTGATCTGTATAGAAAATTACCACAAGACTGGATTTTCATTCTCTGGTGCATTGAGCTTGAATTCCTAGATTCACCTACCTGCCCTTTCAACCCTAGATCCAGTGAGCTCATGCTTAACAGCTCTACAACTGTGGGCAAATTGCTGATCTACAATATGGAGGTGATACTTGTCCCTACATCCTTTTCAAGGTTGTGGTGAGGCAATCATTGTATTATCTGAAGAAGCATTTTATGGAGTGTTACTGCTGTTACTCAATCATGCACAAAGTGCATATACAAATGTGTCCTTCACCAGGGACACAGCCATAATAAGAGTGTGCTGCAGCCAGCTCCTTCAAACTCATGGGAAACAACTGTTAAAATTTTTAGCGTGAATATTTTTTTTTTTACCTCAGAAATCTTCAAGTACTATAAATCAGGGCTTGATGTATTGTTTTGTTGATTTCTGGACTTAAAGTGATAGGGAAAATGTTAACACAAATTAAACTTAAAAGTTTACCCTGCTTTTCAGAGAGCTGGTTGTTAAACATTGACCAGCACACCTCTAGGAAATGTCAACCATAAAAAAGACCACTAGAGTTCCACACAGAATCTTGAGACGATCCCATCCACCTGCATTGCCTCATCTCAGCCTGTGGCTGTAACAAGCTCATTCCCCAAAAGGTACAACACAACTTTCACCTGGATCTGGAGATCCCCATCAAGGAGAAGATGAGCCTAGATATCTTTACGTCTCCCAAGTGAGAAGCAACATAGTACAGTGGAAAGTATGCTGGATTTGGTGTCTGAGAACCTGTGTTCAAAACCCAGGCAAATGTCTTAACCTCTTTGAGCTTCATCCTGTACAAGGAGGGGGTTGAACTAGGTGGCCTCTGAGTCTGCTTAGCTCCAACTAAGCTCTTTTGGCTCTAAGTCAGTGATGCTGTGATCCCCTATGCACACCTTACCCCGTTGGCCAGGAGGATGTAGTATGGAAGGACCCTGCTACCTAATTTCTGCACCGATGCTGTGAGGAGATCAAACATGGTGGGAAGTGGTAGAACAAATGAAGCTGGCAAATTCTTCTTCATTAAGAAATCAAATGATGATAGCTGGAGAAATGAGCTAACTGGAGAATGGCGGGCTGTGCATTTGGGGTGGAAGAGAGGTGTCATAGTGTAAGCTCAGCTTTATTAGAACTATACAAGGCAACAACTGATGAGAATAGGGAGGAGTGAAAAGGACACTGTCTTTGGAATCAGAGGACTTGGGTTCTAATCCTACCTCAGACATTTATTAGCTGTGTGTCTCTGGACAAATCACTTAACCTCTCTGGGAATCGGTTTCTTATTCTGTAAAGTGAGGAACCATAAGGATGATAGGTCTAGTATTCAAAGGAACCTCAAGCCAGTTAGCCCACTCCTCTGATTTTATAATCCATGGAGAATTAATTGATTTGCACACAGTCATATAATGAGCAACACCACCTGCTTGTAACCTCTTTCTCAAAAAGATCCAGAGTAAAAAGAAAATACTAATGTTTTCAAATTTGAGGACACAAAGCAAGGAAACTAACATATAAGTTACAGTTTAAATTAAATAAAGGCTTAAATAAATTAATTAAAATGACTAAATTAAGTAATTTAATTAAATAAAATAATTAAAGACAGGTCATCCAAAGCTGAGAAGAAAACCTATATTACCACTTTCTAGAAACATATCCTGCCCAACTTCCAGTAAGACAAAGAGCTTTTTTTGTGATACCACTTAATGTGCTGATAATTAACGTTTATATAGCACTTTAAGGTTTACAAAGTGGCTAACATGCATCACCTTACTTGAGTCTAACAGCAACAAACAGAAACAGCAAACAACAGCTGGCATGTATATAGCTTTTAAAATAACATTATATAATTTATATTACATAGCATTTATATAATAATATATTTATTATGTGCCGGGCATTATGTAATAATTAGCTCACTTGATCTTTATAACAACCTTGTGAGGTATGTGCTATTATTATCCCCATTTTGCAGATGAGGAAACTGAGGCAGAGAGAGTTTAAGTGACTTGCCCACAGTCACACAGCTGGTAGATGACAGAGGCAGGGTCTGAGCTCAGGAATCCTTAGCCCCAAGTCAAGCGCTCCACCCAGAACACATCAATTCTTCTATTTCAAAGTGCCTGCAGCTTTCTGACTCCGTCGTTACTCCTAGTCTCACTGCCACTAGTACTTTTGATTTTCTCTTTGGTCTACTCTCCACATTTTCCCTTCAAAATTACAACACCATAGACTGGGAACTGAAAGGAACCTTGTTGTTGTTCAGTCATTTTTTAATCCTGTCTTACTCTTTGTGACCCCATTTGGGGTTTTCTTGGCAGAGCTATTAAAGTGATTTGTCATTTCCTTCTCCAGCTCATTTTACGGATAAGGAAACTGAGGCAAACTGAGATGAAGTGACTTGCCCAGGGTCACATAGCAAGTGAATAGCTAATAGTACCTGAGACCAGATTTGGACTCAGGAAGATGAATCTTCCTGACTCCAGGCCCAGCACTGTATCGTCTGTGCCACCTGGCTGCCCCAATCACCTTATAGCAGGTATAACTTTTCATGTCTCTGGATCCTGCTAATTTCTTTGCTGTTCTCTGGTCAAAGGTTTTTCTTCTCCGCCAAAGGTACCCTCTTTTCATTTCCTTTTCTACTCTCTTATTCCTTATAATTAAAATGAGAGAGTTGAACTAAATGTTTTCTAAGGTCCCTTCCAGCTCTAAATCCCACAATTGTATTATTTTAACCCTTCATTTTAATGACATCAAATGTCTCTTCCATTTTGCTTTGTCCAAAGAAATAGTAGCAAACTATTACCAATATGGGATCCTAGGAATCCCAGATTCAAGTTCCCTGCTCTATCAATAGGTATATGATGCACTAAGAGTATCTCTTTGGTATTTTTCTGCATTAAGGAGACATTTGTCTTACAGTGACATAGGTAGGGAAAATATTGGCCTAGAAGATAAAAAGGAAAAGTTGACAATTATTCTTTGTTGCCAGTGACAGCCAATGAGGGGAAGGGAGGAGGAAAAACTCAGGGGAAAAGAGGAAAAGAGTTATTCTTTCAGGCAAAGAATTCAAAGGTACTCATTTCATGCTGGTCGGAGACCGGCAGTATATTGGTGAGTCTGACACTGTGGCCTCTCTGGGAATTCTGGAAATAGAAATTCCTTCTGGCATAGCTTGTTAAGTATCAGATCTGGGCAGCTACAAGGCTGTTATGCATCACAAACTCCAAGTCTGAAAATTCCTTAGGCACTAAGAATCAATTTCGGTGCTTCAACCTGAAGAGAGCAAAAGGATAGAAACTAAGGAAGGAGAACTTGAAAATGATCTTTATAGATTCCTAAACCTAGATCTTGGTCTCAGATTTCCAAAGGGAAAACTCAGCAAAATTGGGGATGTAACCAAGACTTCCTCTCTCACTTTATTACAAATCTTTCTCTCTGTTTTTGGTCCCCCCAAAATAAAGAGTTGTAAGATCTGTCCCAGTTGTTCTGCCTTCTTCTAACAATGTAGTTTATGCTGTTACCTTTGAGAAAGAGGAAGGAAAGGATTCATGTTCTACTTTGATCTGTCCTATTTCAGATCTTTAGAAATCTTATTGAGATGCTGAATGTTACAAATGGCAGTGTTGATATTCACATCTATCTGTATCTCAGTTTTAAACATAACCAAAATGAGGAGGGAGGACAAAGGGAAGGGAATAAGTACTTTAAGAAAATGAATTATCTTTTGTAAATAGTAAAGAGATAAGAATCTTCTATAGATTGTGGTATCAGAACTTTATAAAAGTCCTGAGATGCAAAGGCAAGAGTCCTCTGATTATTAGGATGAATTATTTGGGTTTTAAAATCTAATTGAGGAGGGGCAGCTAGGTAGTGCAGTGGATAGAGTGCTGGCCTTGGAGTCAGGAGGACCTGAGTTTAAATCTGGCCTCAGATACTTGACACTTACTAGCTGTGTGACCCTGGGCAAGTCACTTAACCCCAATTGCCTCACCAAAAAGCAAATATCTATATCTATATCCATATATATATATATATATAATTGAGGAACACTGTCTCTACCTCTTTTGCATTTTTTTCAGGGAGTTGAGAATATTGTGGGTTAGATACATAGTAATGTGAGTGGAGTAATAAAAAGAAACACTAGATCTAGCAGGCGTCCTGATTGATAATTAGTCCAGAATTGTATAACAGTGAAAGGAACACATTCCAATACAGCCAGATAGGAGAATCAGCTTGAGTGTTAAAGTATAGCACCCCACCCTCATCTTGAAAATGTTCACCCTCCCAAATCCCACTTACATTGGCAGGTTGAGTTGCCAGAGGGAGATTAGCTTCTTTCCCTAAGATTTTAGGGGTAACCCTGAGAGTATGAGATATCTAACACTTCAACTTTTCTAAGCCCGCACTGGTGTGTTCCCCATTAAAATCAATCAGTTAAACTCCGTTAGCTTTTACAAGTGAGATTTACCAAGAAGATATAGGAGAACAAATTGTAATATCCCCAAATTAGTGCCTTCTCTCCATTTAGCACACACAGTGTCCCTTCTCAGAGTGGGGTCAAATTTAAAATGCAAAGGTAGTCAGGCACACATGCAGAGAACATGTAGGTCTCAGGTACATCTCAAGACTCCTTGTGTTGAGAGTCCTTTTCCCCTCTTCATTCATGACTCTCTGCTGAGCTCTGAGGATTAGTGCCTTTCTAGAGTCCACAGTATACACTTTGGTCTTCAGAGGTCATGCCTCTGGAAGCCACCATTATCCTTTGATAACTGCCTTTCCACAGGTACTTTCCTCTGTCTTCATCCACTACCGCTCCGGCAGCCACTGCTATCCCCTCTGATGAACTCTCCTACCAACTTTGTTGCCAGGTTAGGCCTTGGATGATGACTAATGGAGATCCCAAACTTACCTGGGCACTTGCAGTCAGCCAGTTGGGAGACAGCAGTTGCTCCTCCTTCCACTTGGCAAGCCACAGCATTTCTGCCTCATTGATTCTCACCTACCCTCCCCCGTCTTGAGGAAGGAAAAGAGAAGAGAGAAGACCACCAGGTCGTACCTTTGTACTCAAAATCAGTTTCATCTTAACACTTCACACAATACCTCCCCCTCAGTTACGCATGGCTGTAAACAGGCTTCCAGAGTTCCATGTGTTGGACTGGAACCAGTCAGGAAATGATCCAGATAACCCACCATGCAAATCTAAACATGCTCTAAGGACATGGACGTCATTGGCCAGTCCCCCTACCCCTAGCCAGTACATAAGAAATACCTTCTTCTTCTAGGGGCTAGGGACTCCCTGCTACTTAGAGAACATTATAGGATGAACCAGACTTTGGGAACTATGTCCAGTAGAACAGCATAGGCTTAAGTATCATATAGTCTGTGACCAAGGTTGTTTTATTTTGTTTGTACTTCTAATTAACTGAGTCTGGTACATTTTTTCCAGATGTGTCTATTTTCTTTTACCTTGTAAGTAAGCCATAAAAAAATAAACTCTTGATGTCTACAGTGTTTGTGTGTGTGTGTGTGTGTGTAGATATATGTGTATATATATGTATGTGTATATATGTAGATGTATGTATATATGTGTATGTGTATGTGTGTGCGTGCGTGTGTGTGTGTGTGTGTGTGTATGACAAGCCTAAGAAGGGAAAAAAGGAAGAAAGTAGTGTCCAGTTCTGGGGACATCAGCAGAAGAAGGGGACAAGGACTAGGAATTAGATACAACAGATTTTTTTTTAATACCAAAATGTCATGCAGAATACTGAACCATGAGGCACCATGCCTTCTAGCTGAAGTTTATGGATCAAACAAGGTTAAGCAAATCTTGAAATCTAAAAATATTGGAACTGACAATAGGTAGGATGTCTTTGGATGGATACTAGGAAAAGAGCTAGAACACCTGGAACGTGGTGAGATATCCAAGACTAAAGTTTAGAACTAGAATTTTTGCAAGCATATCGCTTCTTTTCAATTTAGCTTAGATCCTTAGATAATTAGATTTTCTTCCAGATCTGACAAAAGAAGGCTGGTGGAGTGTCAAAGGTGCATACTTAGTAGGGATACAGAAATGCTTTGCATATTTCTTTAATCCCCAAATGAGTGTTTGGAGTTTGGGGTATTATGCCAGGGGATCTGAGGTAGTCCAAACTGGGCCACTTAAAAATAGGAACTTGAACCTGCCTAGAAGCTCAATATATGATGGAATAAAGCCATCCATGTCCCGTTGCTATCCCTGGACTGGAGGACCCTCCTCAGCTCTCAAGAAGGCTTTCAGGAGAATTGATATGATGTTCTTGATGGCTAACATGACTCATTGCCAAAGCATCCATCACTAAGTCGTCTCATATGCACATGTGGAAGGAACAGCATAGGTGCAAGACCTGTGACAAAGTCATGTTGGCACTCTAGACAAAGCTGCTTGCCCTCCTTAGGACTGCTGAGGGAATCCCAATGGCATGTTCATCTTGCCAAGGCCTCAGATGGCTCATCTTGCTTCCATTTTCATCCTTCATGAATTATTTCTCTCCACTATTTAGCAGGGTCATAGGGTTAGTTCTGCCTCCAATCCTCAAGTTTATTCCAGAAAAAAAGTATCTCGTGAATAATGAAATAGCACTCAGTCATATGTCATCCTGATGCCTGAGAGGAATGTGGGAGGCAGAGAGCGGCAGAGGCAAAAACTGGGAAGGAAGCTATTCAAGCTTGCCTCCTTAAGGAAAGGCTATAGAAAAACCTGAATTTACAAACCACATGAAATTTGGGTATGATCATTAGTGTTTTGGAAAATTTCTCCATCAAGTCAAATTTTTTTGAAATGAAAAGCTGACTAAATAAGTCTTTACATATCTGGAATAATTTTTAAATATAGAACTCTCCAGGTACATTGAAGTGTTTAACAGATCATTAATTGCTTAACAAAGAGTCTTAGGAGCCAGAGAAACTTTGAAGTGTTAGAAACTTCAGCCAATTGAAAATAATCCAAAATGCAGGTTAATGGAGGAATTAGAATTTGTTTATAAAAATTCAATGTAAGCCCAAGTTTGTGTAAACACATCTGTCTTATTAAGAAATGTGAGCCTGAATTGGAAAAAGTGGACCACTTTGTTTAGAGGACCTCACGTAGTTTTTCACATGAAGGAGCCCTGGATTTCAAGTCGAAAGCCCTGAGTTCAAATCCTAAATTTACTATGTACTACCTGTGTAACCTTGGACAAGTCATTTAATCTCTCTGGGCCTTGTTTCCTCATCTCTAAAATGTTTGGACTTGATCTATAAGGTCCTTTTCAGCTATAAATGTAGAAGGTGGCACAGTAGGTAGAGTGCTCAACATGGATTTAGGAAGTTGTTGTTCAGTCATTTCAGCTGTGTCTGACTCTTTGTGACCCGATTTGGGATTTCCTTGGCAAAGATACTGAAGTTGTTTGCCATGTCCTTCTCCAGCTCATTTTACAGAGGAGGAAACTGAGGCAGACTGCGGTTAAGTGACTTACCCAGGGTCACACAGCTATTAAGTGTCTAAGACCTGATTTGAACTCAGGTCCTCTTGACTCCACTGTGCCCAATTAGATGCCCAGATTTAGGAAGACCTGAGTTCAAATCCTGCCTCAGATACGTATTAGCTATGTGACCCTGGGCAGGTCACTTAACCTTTGTCTGCCTTAGTTTCATCATCTATAAAATGAGGATAACAGCATTTCCCTCTCAGGGTAAGTTGTGAGGATAAAATGAGATAATATTTGTAAAGAACTTTGCAAACCTTAAAAGTACTATATAAATGCTAGCTGTGATAGTGATGATAATGATGGTGACGGTGACAGAGATCATGACCGTGATGGTGTTAATTATAAGCCCTGATCTTGCCAGGCTCTTTGCAAGGTCCCTGTCCAGACAGAAACAAACCTGACTCTTTTGCTTAAATTGACAGCATGTCTAAACAGGAAGATGCTTTACAGATCAACTTCAAATAAATAAACAGAAACCCTTAAGATTACAAAAAAATGACCTTTCCAATCAATAAAGGAAAAGTGTTTGCTATTTATGGAGAGAACATCAAAAAAAGAACGTTTCTCAAATGTATTCCTTGTGTCTGAGAAGTAAATTAAAAGAACCCAGCCCAGGAAGCATTCGGGGCATCTTTAAAATTCATCATCTTCAAACCCTAAGATGTGGCACTGCCATTTTCTGTTGTGAAGTGTAGCCTCTTTGTTTATGCTGTTATCTGTACCTCAGTAAGGGTGCTAAAGGCTGGAGAAAATGCTGGGAGAAAGATCGAAGTAACTGAAATATGACTTCATTTCTCAGGGCTCTGGCAGTTAAAAGACTCATTTAGTCAGCTGCTTATCAGCTTTCAGGCCCACTGGGACTCAGTAGAAAGGCCGCCAATTCCATGGAAGAGAAGACAGCACTAACCTACCAAGGAGAAGCTTCATGTAGCCTGAGCATGTGAGCTTTATTTTTAGCATTTTTCAGCAAGGCGGAAATTTAATTGCATGTTAAACATTGCATGGGGGGAGAAAAAGAGGGTTTATTTGAAAGAATCTGATGGTTTAAAGAAAAAAAAAATCGCTTCCGGGTTCGGGGGCAAAAGGAAACTTTCTTCCCCAAAGCAGTGATGAATGCGGAGGGGGCAATATCATCTGTTTCTTATTACAGCGAGGGCAGTTAGCATCAGGCCTGGAGTCAGGAGGAACTGAGTTTGAATCCGGTCTCAGACACTTATTAGCCATGTGACCCTGGACAAGTCACTTCATCTCAGTTTGCCTCCGTTTCCTTATCTGTAAAATGAGCTGAAATGGAAATGGCAAACCACTCCAGTATCTTTGCTAAGAAAACTCCAGATGGGGTCACAAAGAGATGGAAACGACTGAAAAGACTGAACAACAACAATAGTATAAGAGCATCGGCTCTGGAGTTAGAGGAACTGGGTTCAGATATTGCCTCTGATACAAACCTGTGTGACTTTGGACAAGTCACAATCTCTCTGAGCCTCAGTTTTCTCATCTGTAAAAGGAGAGGGTTGAATGAGGTGACATCTGTGGTCCCTTCCAGCTCCATAAGTACGATCCTATTTGCTTTGTATTGGGGGAAGCATATGGGGAGTCCTGCTTAATGGGCCTAATTTTGAACACATTGCTCTAAAGCTTTCTATCCACGCTTCTGTAATCTGTATTTCTTATACTGCTAGAAACATAGCTGAGCTACACCTTGGGCAGGGTATTCCAGACACTGTTGCAGAAACACCTGTGGAGAGAGACCATAGCTCTGGGAGTTTGCAGATCTGTAGCAAAAGCACTAAGTGTGCTAGGAAGAGGGCAAGAATGAGCCCTGAAGTTCAGGTTTGGATCCAGAGCTTTCTTAAGTAAGGATTCAGTGAAACCTCAGGGCTCTGGCTTGCGGACATCACGGGTTCCTGGGATGGTACTGTAGCATGATATAGATAAAAGGGTTGGGGGATGGGGATCAATAAAAAATAACCCTTAAAAAGCATAACATTTAAGCAAAGAGAACAGGTTTCAATAGAAAAAGGATTCTTAAGGCTCTGTTCAAGGAACACATTCTGTTTAAAGATGGAACAAGCCGGTACAGGCAGATTTAAACAGTATCGTGTAGTCAAGAGAACTCTGGAATCCGGAGATCTGAGTTTGAAACCTTTCTCTACTACTTATTAGCTTTGGAACCCAGGCCAAAATGAGCCTACATACTCATCTGTAAAATGGAGTTAATACTTGAGCTGTCTATATGATGGCTTTGTTACAAATACAACTAACAGGTACGTTAGGAGAATTTGAGGCAACACCTCTTACCTTTCACTTTTAAGAATTGACTTTGGACCTGAATTCAGATCATTCTATATTGGCTCATTTTGCCCCTGACCTCTGGTGACCCTTTAACTTCTTATTAAATCCAGCTGCTGTTAAAACAAATCACCTAACTTTTTTTTGTCGTAAAGAGCAAGAATAACTTACTTGAAAATAGTGAACATTGTTCACCGAGGTGATATGTCACCATCAGGCAGTCCCGATTTCTGTGGCTCTAAGCAAACCACCTTCATCCTTCACCACACATTCACCAAGGCATGGAAGGCTCAGTATCAGGCCCCAAGGTCAAATGAGACAAGCTAGAAACACTGGGGCAACAACTTGTCTACTACCATAACAACACAGAGTCTTCAGAATCAGGAAGCCTCTAGTCCTGGACATAGGAATTCAGCTGTGATGCAGAAAGTTGAATCCACCCGAATTCTAGAAGAGCGTCAGCAACAGGGCAATTAATTGTAAAGCAGGCACCATCAGGAGGGAGTGTCCAATGCCTGACCTCAGCAGGCAAGGACCTCAGATCGGCCTCCAAAACCCAACATGACCTGACATGCCATGCCATTTTTCTCCCCAGCCTCTACGCTTCCTTATTTCCCTGCCTCTTGTCTTCTACCTAGTAATCATTTAGAAAACCTTACCTGAGAAGGAATAGTAACCCAGCCCCAAAGCACAATCAGGCTTGAGGATATCCAGCAAAAAAAAAAGGATAAATGAGAACACAAAATTGAAGTAAGGAAAAGAATAAATCTGAATGAAATTTCAAGAGTGAGGTTGAGAAGAAAATTCCTACACTTAGGCTTTTGGCTGTTTTTTCAGATTTAACAAGTTAGAGAACAAATTTGTACAAAATGATAGAAGGACACTCCAGAGGAGAATATCAGAATTGCCTATGTGGTTTAGTGGAAAGAACATTGATTTTGGAGTCAGAGGACCTGGGGTGTACCACAACTATGCTTCTCTCTCTGTCTCTCTGTCTCTTTCTCTTCTCTCTCTGTATATATATATATATATACACATATGTATATATATATATATGTATATATATATATGTATATATATATGTGTGTGTATATATGTGTGTATATATGTATATATACACATATATACACACACATTCATGTATGTATATATGTATACATGTATGTATATAATGTGTGTATATGTATGTAAATGTATGAATGTATGCATATATGCATGTGTATGTGTGTGTTATGTATGTATGTGTATATATGTATATATATATATATTTCCTTCAAGAAATTACTTAACATTGCTGATTGTCAGTTTCTTTTCCTTCACATAAAAAGTAATATAATCAATTGTATCTAGCATATTTCTCCCAACTCTAAATCTATGATTCCACAATGCTTCTTGGGTGGTAGCATCTCCCTTTCCACAATCGCTTACTACTTCTTGAATATCTTCCTTGTTAAGGCATCTGAAGGATATCAAGCCTGGAAAGGACCTTATCAATCATAACCCTCTCATTCCAAAGATGAGAAAACTGAGGTCCAGAAAAGGGAAGTGATTTGCCCAAAGTCACATAAGTAATGGCAGAACCAGGATGAGCTGGGAGGGGCAGAGAGGTCTCTACGTGCGCCATTCTCCCTTTCCTGAACAGATTTTTAGGCATGAAGGAAATGACAGAGTCAGCAGCTGGTTCCAATTCAGTGAATCTCTGCCTATAGGAGGCATGAGCATTGGTCTAGCATTAGTAAACACTAAAGAAGGGTTTCAATTGCTCTTCAAAGAGCCAGGAAAGGAAGAATTGGTCTGTGTAAATGTTTTACTGTACAGTTTTCTTGAGGAAGAAAGACTGTAAGAGTCTGATTTACACTGTTGTGTAATATTGTAGGAGCTTGTAATGAATAAAACATGTATCTTTCATGGTTCCTTGAGGGTGATTACAGCTTTTTCTGGACACATTAAAAATTAAAATGAGGAGATGATACTTTTTAGGGTCTGTCTCCATAGCAGAGAAAGGGATTTGAACTTTGCTATCTAATTCATCTGCCCTATATTTGTCCACACACCCTCATGTTCCCTACTATTAATCCCAGCCATATCATAACGGATCTCATTTTTCTCTGCTGATCTCATAATATTAACATTTAACATATAATATATCTCCCTCAAGTGTCTAAGTGATAACCTTCTCATTTAAAATCCGGGAAATTGTAACAAAGCAGGACCTTAGTTACCCACCAAAAAAAAAAAATAGGCCAAAATATAATGAAGTGTGGGTACATGTAACTGTGATTAAAAGAAAAGCCTCAGTCTAATTGAACAGTAGTTCAAAAAGTTTTCCGTATCACCCATGAATCTTCACAATACTGGGTGACAGATGATATTATCCAATTTATGGAGAAAATAATGCTTCCAGAAGGGAAAGGAGTTTGCCCCAGGTCTCTCAGTGAATTGATAATAAATCCAAGATTTATATCTAAGTTTTCTGACTTTCCTTTAGCCTGGAAATCACTTTGTATATATAATATGTCCCAAAATTCTTAGACCAATTTTAAGCTCCAGTAGTTTAAAACTAGGATGACTTTTGGGATACCATGTATTTTATATTCAATTTTCTGTGTCCATGTTATTTTCCCCCTAATAGAATATAAGCTCCATGAAGGCAGGGGTTGTTTTGGGCAAGGCAGTAGGTGGAGTAGTGGATAGACTGCGCAGACTGGAGTTGGGAAGACCTAAGTTCAAATCCTGCCTTAAATCCTTATGAGCTGTGCAACCTTGGACAACTAACTCACTTAGCTAACTACACTTAATGTCACATAGTTACTGTGAAGATCAAATGAAATAATACATGTTATAGTGCTTTGCAAACCTCAGAGTACTCTATAAATTATACACACACACACACACACACACGCACACATGCACATACACACACATATATACATATATATGTATATATATACACACATATAAAAATGTTAGCTATTATTTGCTTCTGTTTTGGTAGTCTGAGAGCTTGTCATAGTGCCTGGCATACAGTAGGCCCTTAATAAATGCTTGCTTCATAGGTGCAATATAGAACAGTGGAAAGAGTACTGGCTGTTAAGTTAGAGGCCCTAGGTTCAAATCCTGCCTCTGACACTACCCATGTGACCCAGGGCAAGTCATATCTCATCCCCGGGCCTCAATTTCCTCATCTGTAAAATGAGGGGCTTGGATTAGAAGCCCCCATCCATCTTTAGAGCTAAAATCCTTTGAGCAAATGAGTAAGTGAATGAATGAGGATTGTGTCAATTATATTGACATGAAGAATAACCTCAGTGGTATCAGCATTTTACTTTTTATTTACTCTTTGCTGAGGAAAACTTCTGACTTCAATTATCATTTACTTTGAATTACATATATATATATATATATACTTTTTTCTTAAGATAAGACAGACAGAAGAGCTTGTTTTGAAGAAGGAAAATCCTTTTTAGTTCCTGCTTTGGCAATTAACATTTGATGAGGACATTCTATCTTGCCTTGTAACACAGTTTGTCGATATGGGCTGCCTTGGCGGGTGTTAAATGCTTATGTGTTATTTCTTGGAACATTAAGGCCCAAAGTGATTGCTAGAGTCATTGTTTTATGGAGTCTGTGAATTACAAAAACGAGTTGCCTGAATCTCAAGGGCCATTAGCTGGATTTTCGAACTCAGATGTTTCCAGTCAATGGTGTGTTAATCTGAGTATGCCAAACCTTCTGACCAATTTTTTTTTGCCCCCTTTTGTAGTAGGTTCAAAAAGAAATTACTGAAAATAAAATGTAAATATGAATCTGATGCATTAAGAGGCATGTTCCTTTGAATTTGTTAATGTGGCAGGGCCTCACGGTGAAGCTTGACTGGGGTTTGGCTTTGAAGTGGGAGGAAAGATTTCAGGCTGCTGGTGATGGTAGTGGTGATAAGAACATTTGTCTGATAGCAGCAATTATTTCTCTCCAAAGTGGCTGGAATATGGAATAGGACTGTGCCTTCTTCTTCCATGGTTTTATCACTGTATTTCTGACTCCCTTGTTCCTGCCATGCCTTTGCCAATCCCTTAAGGCATAGAATCCTTTTAAATTAAACCTCCAAAGTAATGCAAGCAGTATCAGAGAGCTGTCTCAAACTTATAAAAGCAAAAAGAGGCTGAATTCCAGTTAGGCCACGTATTACTCGTGCTGGCAAGGAGAAGAGGGTGTAGAGGAAACAGCAGGTACTCTGCTGTGAAATTAAACATTTCAAACCAAATTATGCCTCTTGCTTTTTCCTTGTTGTTAGATCCCTTTTTTTGCCTTATAACCACCTATATTATTATAATAAATACTAGGGAGTGTTAAATATTAAAAGGATGTCAGGTGTGGACACTATATCATCTCCAAATGTTTCTCTACATACTGATCATCTATGTAACTTGTGCAGGGTTCCATGTTTGTAATCATTCTCTTGGACTGAAGGGATGATTCTACTCCCTAAAGAGTTAACTCCCATTATTCATACATATCTAACTCTGCTGTGTAACTTAGAGTCAGAGAGTTGCCTGGGGGTTAAGGGACTTTCTCAAGGTCACACAGCCAGGATCAATCAGAAGCAGTTCTCAGACCCAGATCTTTTTGACTAGAATGCCTCGATCCACTCCTGAAAGGAGTCAGATGTGCCCTGTGGCATGTAGCCCACAACACTCCTCCTGAGGGTGTCTAGAACCAGATTAAAATGTAATTGGGAAATATTTAACAAAATAAATAAAATACAATAAAACATAGATAATGTTAACGCATGGTTTCTAAGTCAATATATACTTCCATATGTAGTCCCCTTTTCTATTTGAGTCTGTCACCTACACTAAACCATGTTTCCTCTCACATTAATCTTTATCACAGAACTCTTAAAGAGGACATATTCCCCTCTTAGCACCTCTTCAGATTTTCAGGACCTCTTAAGAAGGTATGTCATCTAAGGAGAACTCTCCAAAAAGCTGCTCTACTCTGTTTCTTCCACTGAGCTTTATGTGGCTCATCTTCCTGAGTTCAAATCCAGCTTCAGGTGCTTACCAGCTGTGTGACCCCAGCCAAGTCACTTAACTTCAGTTTGCCTCAGTTTCCTCATATGTAAAAAAAATTAACTGGAAAAGGAAATAGCAAACCACTCCAGTAGCTTTGCCAAGAAAACCACAAATAGGGTCACAAGAGTAGGACACAACTGAAAAATGACTGGAAAAAAGTGGGTAGTGTGGATTTATGGGTTTCAGGTTGGTTATTCACTGTCTCTAAATACAAGAAGGATAGTAGCAGGAAGAATATTCTTGCTATAAGCACAGATGTCACTGATTTCTCCATGTAGTGAGCCAGCACAGCTTGCTTATTTTGACCAGACTTCAGCCTTCTCAAGAGACAACCCTTTTGACACAGTCTACCAGGCCAACTTGTTCAGTCCTCAGAAAATCTGAGGATCATATGGGATTGCACTGAGCTATCTAACCCAATTAGAACTCATCTAGAATTTCTTCTTCCATGAAGACTTTACAACCTCAACTGATTCCAGTAACTTCATTAATACTTAACATTAAAAAAAGATTATTCCCATCTCCCCAGAAGATAGTCTGGTAGAGTAGAAAGAACATAGAATTCAGAGAAATAGGACTTGGGTTCCAATTCCAGCACAGCTGCTTAATGTCTATGTGACCTTAGGGAAATCATTTAAACTCTCTGGGTCTCAGTTTCCTCATCCATAAAATGTGAATGTTGAACTAATTGAACCCTATGGTCCCTTTCAGCTCTTACTCAAGTTACTGAATGCTGGGCACTGTAGGAGATAAAAAGAGAATAATCCGATAAAGTCCCTGACCATAAGGGGTTATAATTAATTGGAAATGCATGTATGCCATTATCCTTGGCATAAATCTGTACTATAGTTATGGTTATGTGTATGAAAAAAATCTCTTTGATTCATATTTATAATATGCGTTAGGTTAACTTTGTTTGACATGTATTGATTACATTGAAAAATAGTTAGGCTTCTCTCAAGAAGGTTTAGTCATTCACCCAGAGGAAATAATGAGTACATTAATTAGAATCACCTGAAGCAGACAATGACCTCACTTCCTCCACTGTTAAAGATGTTGGAGACCCTTGGAGGAGAGCTGGGCCAAGAAGGGAAGCAATGCCCAGCTGGAAGACAAGCTAAAGCTGAGGAGATGTTTTCTGTATTAGGAAACAAGAAATAATTCAATTACATAAAATCAGGAAAGCTGGTTAAGTCACTGTGGATACTTTAAGTAGCAATGCAGGGTTAATGTGAGGTTTGAATACGGAAATGTTAACCACTTCTCAGCTAAGATCAGAAAAGAATCAAAGAAGAGGGGAAAGGAAATAAGCATGATATAACACCTACTACATGCCAGGCACTGTGCTAAATACTTTACAAACCTGTCTGTAAATATATAAATTTACAAGTACATCATATTTATAAATTACAAATATATTTATGAAGTGCTTAGTACAGTACCTGACACATAGATGCTATATATATGCTAGCTATCGTCATTGTTATTATTATCATTTCAAATATTATCACATTGAATCCTTGCAACTATGAGAGGTAGGTGCTGCTAACCCCATTTTACAATTGAGGAAACTGAGGCAAACACAGGTTAAGTGACTTACCCAGGGTTATACAGTGTCTGAGACTGGATCTGAACTCAGGTCTTCCTGACTAAAGGCCCAGCATTCTATCCACTCTGTCACCTAGCTGCCCCTAAAATCAGTGGAAATACCAGAAAGAACCTATAAATGGAAGCATTGAGAAGTGATAGCTGAGGGCAATATCCAGGTTTGTAACTTGAAGTCTTCTGACCTAGACACTCCCATCTTCTTCATTCCCCATATCCAATCAGTTGCTAAGTCTTGCTTCCTTTGCCCCCATAATATGTCCACATCTTCTCTCTATCCATTGGGCTCCTACTTTCTATCTAATTTAAGCCCCATACTATTGCAACAATCTCCTAATTGGCCTATCTACTTTCAGTCTTTACCCTCTCCACTCCAAAGTTGCCAAAATAATCTTCCTAAACCACAGATTGATTGTGTCACTTCCCTGCCCAAGAACCTGCAGTGGTTCCCTATTTCCCCTAGAATAAAAAACAGACACCTATCCTTGGCAATTTGATCCCTTTGCACTTAAACATTCATGTTGTCATTTACAAATTTTTGTATTCTTCTTTGTTTAAGGAAAGCACATGTTTATAGAAGTTTGTTGAGTATATAATAATTAAGAGGAAATTTTTAAACATTATAACCCCCCCAAAAAAAGAAAAGAAAAAATAATAAATAACTCACAATCTGACTGCAGCCTGCCTTTCCAAACTTACTTTCCATTCCTTTTCCACATGTACTCTGCATTCTAGTCAGAGAATCTCTGAAGGTCTTCCCCTCCCTGACTGATTCTTTTGAGAAGACAAAGTAGGCCTTCTTTTACCTCAGTTCTTACCTAGCCTTTAACTACTGAATGCGTGTTGCCTCAGACAAACTGAGACCTCGGAAAGACCTTAGCTTAAAAAGACCAAGATCCCCCATTGCAATCTGACCGATTTCTTGCCACTGGACCCAGATGACTCTGGAGGAGAGAGTGAGGTTGATGACTTTGCATAGCCCTGCCTCACTTAACTCCAATTCACTTGCAAGTCAAGACGTCACCCTCCTGATGTCATTGGTCCTTCTCAAGAACAAAGGGCAAACAACAACAATTCTACTCAAATGTTCCTTAATGTTGTTCCCTTTATACAGCATCATGTGTCCAGCTTCTGTATCTTTGCACGAGCTGCCCCTTACATCTGCAGTGTTTCGCCTTATTACCTCCTTCTGCTGGAATTCCAAGCTCTTTTCAGCGCAAGAACCACCCCTCCTTTGCACGGCCTTTTCTGATATTCCTAGTTATTAGCATCCTTTACATCAAGAAGCTACTTCATATATTTGCATTTGTTTATCTTGTATCCTTCCAATAGAATATAAGCTCCATGAAGGCAGGAGCTATTTGGTCATCTTTATATCCTGAGTGCTTAACATAGTACCTAGCTTATAATAAGTGTTTAATAAATGCTTCTTGTTTTGATTTAAATATTCTACACTGGGACTGAGATCTTGGCCTATTTGGGTATCATATGGTATACCTCCTGATATTTAAAAGTGACTTAAGGGGCAGCTAGATGGCACAGTGGATAGAGCACCGGCCCTGGAGTCAGGAGGTCCTGAGTTCAAATCTGGCCTCAGACACATAACACTTACTAGCTGTGTGACCCTGGGCAAGTCACTTAACCCCATTGCCTAGCAAAAAAATAAATAAAAAATAAAAGTAACTTGACTAATTTCTATTTTGATACTCAATAAATAAATTATTCTTTACATATTTATCAATTGCTGTGCTAGGCACTAAGCAAGTAAAGATAAAAAAAGAAGCAGATCCTTCCCTCAAAAGACTTACATTCTATAAGGGGAGATGACATAGATACACACATGTTTATCCAGGAATGTGCTGGTAAATGTTTAATAACTGACTCTCCAAAAAAAAAAAAAAGTACATTTGATACACTTTTAAGTTTAATTTGCATTATTGTTGATTCTAGCTGGCTGTAGCCTACTCCTGTGTATATAACCAGCAGGGAGCACAACTAGGCAAGATTTAAAGGAAGAAAAAAGAAAAATAGTTTAGTTTCTTCTCTAGAATTCCACCTTTGGGATTCAGGCCTAATGGGCTTTCTTTCCAGACTCTCCTCCCTTAACCTGTCCTGGAGTGTAACTCTCGTTTCAAGGTTATTACCTTCATTTCACTGGGCAAGTGTGGAGAGAATGTGGGATGGACAACATGTCTGTCCAGTCCTTGACTATCCCCAACTAAACCAGCATAACCACTTGGCCCTCAGTTTCAAACTAAGGAGCAGAATAAACCAGATCCAGTTTTAATTCTGTGTTTGGGAAGTTTAGCACATAAAAATCATTTAATTTAATTATTTAATAATGCAATAGGTAATATATTACAATATGTCATTGTAATATATTATAGTAACATTATAATATAACATATTAACAATATAATATATTATAATAGCATTATAATATATTATGACTTAATTATTTCATCAAAATAATAAAATTCTATTATCAAAGCTCAGAGGTCCCAAACTAGGATCAAATACTAGCTACTCTAAAGAGGCAAATCAGACCTCAATTTTCCTCTCTCTGCCAGTCCTAGCAAACAGCTCCTTCCATAAAATGGATTCTTTTTCATAGTTTCATACTATTTTTCATATTTTTCATTTCATAAAATAAGGATTAAAAATCCCCAAGTTTGCAATGAAAACCATGCACAAATCACAAAGCAGCTATGACCAGTCATTTTATATGAAGCCATCAATAATTAAAAACAACTTAAAGAAATCAAAAATTTGTGTAGAAAAATCACTGGCAGCTGCAGGCTTGGGAGAAGGAGGAGAGGAAGGATAGGAGTTAAATTTCCACTGTCTTTTTGATGATCTAATGGGGTGACAAGTTGTCATAACTTCAATCTATTCCAACCACACTTATCAGAGTTTTTCTAACAAGTGGAAGCCATGGTCGTTGAAGTCCAGCCTGTAACTCTCAGGCTCTAGCCTCTGAACTCTCAAGGCAAAATGCCTGTAGAAGCTTCTCTCTTTCTTTCCCCAACTGCCAATTAACTGCTTCAGGGGCCTTGCTCCCCCAATCCAAAAAACACTCCTGTGCTCAGACCTCTGTGTTTCAGTTCTGGGGTCCTGGTACTTTCTCTGCTGATTGCAATCACAGAGGTTTCATTCCAACCTGTAAAATGCCAATTCCCATCATGCAGTTCACTGTGTATCAGACGTACTTGGGCTACATTCATATAAAATATATAGAGGATAAGTAGGAGGTTTTTTCGGTGAGGGCATTAACCACCCGCTGGTGGTGGCAAGGAAGAGGGAATCAGGAGAGGATTCATGTAGTGGGTGGTGCTTGAGCTGAATTTTGAAAGAAACAAGGGGTTCAGAGTGACAGGTGAAAAGAAAGAGCGTTCCAGAAATGGGAGATAGAGTACAAAGGCATGGTACATGAGAAACACCAGAAAGGCCGGTTTGGCTGGACTGTAGCATGAGTGAAATGGGAGTCATATATCATGACCTGAAAAGGTAGGTTAGAGCCAAACTGTGAACGGCCTTAAATGCCAAACAGAGAAGTTTGTATTTGACCTTAGAGGAAATAAAGAACCACTGAAATTTATGGAGCGACACGGTCAGACCTGTGCTTTGGGCAAAATGCATTTAAATTAGCCCTTTCTGGATCTGAAAAATAAAATAAAATAAACCCTAGTGATTTCAAAATGGCCCCTTTCTAAGCTTCTTAGTTTCCCATACCCTGAGCATCCACACCAAAGTCAATGCCTACTGTGTTACCCTTAACACAAAATATTATCAAATGACAGCTGTCAGAGATAAAGGTCTAATCCACATGAGGAGCTAACTAACCTTTATAGAACATGCCCTAAAAACTCAGTGTTTATTTTTTTTAACCCTTAAGTTGCTCAGAATTGTGCCTCTCTCCCTCATTGGATTTTAAGACCTGAGAGCAGAGATTATATCTGAGTACCTTGTTCTTCCTATAGGGGTCCATGACTCAAGGTTTTCCACACAAGAGATAATCTGTAAATATCATTAGACACCCTGCAAATGTGAGCTCAACAAGCTGCCAGTGAAGTCACTGGGGAGCTCTTCACTCAAATATGTTGGTCAACAGCATTGATCAGGCACCCCTTTCATTGAACTAAGCCCCAGGACTGGAAGTAGGAAAGACAAGAATTCTGTACTCAGGGCAAGTGTTCAGATACATTGGAACACGCTTCTCCAACTTCAATTTTCAGAGGATATGAAGAATGTTCTTTTTCTTTCTTCTCCACCCCTACCCCTAACTCTAAGAAATTTTTGTTGCTGTTGTTCAATTGTTTCAGCTATGTCCAACTCTTTGTGGCCCTATTTGGATTTTCTTGGTAAAGATACTGGAATGCTTTGTCATTGCCTTCTCCAGCTCATTTTATAGATGAGGAAACTGAGCCAAACAGGCTTAAGTGACTTGCCCAGGGTGACATAGCTAGTAAGCATCTCAGGTCAGATTTGAACTGAGGATGATGAGTTTTCCTGACTCCAGGACCAGCACTCTATCCATTGTACCGTCTAACTGCCCTAAGAAATATTGTATTTTAAAACAACAAATATTGCTTGATGGACATTTTTATGAATAAAATACAAACTGTCTTGTTTGGCATTTCAGTCCATTTAAAATTTGACTCTAACCTAATTTTCTAAACTTTTCCTCCACCATCCCATTGCTTTCTGTGTACTCTTCATTCCAACCAACTGGCTTACTTGCTGTTTCCTGTAAATATCTCCATCTTATGTGCCTTTATACAACCTGTTTCTTATGGATGGAACACTCTCTTTCCTCACCTCCAATGCTTGATATCCCCTAGCATTAATAGAGGCTCAGCTCAAATATTACCTTCTACATGAAACCTTTCTTGAGGCTCTTAATTGTTACTGCTTCCTAGTACCCTGCCTTTAAAAAAAAGACTGATTTGTATTTTTGCATACTTTTTTATGTTTTTATTTACTTTTCTTCACTCTTCCCACCCTAAACGAATGTAAAGTCTTTGAGGGCTGGGATTATTTTCATTTTTGTTTTTGTTAGACCATGAGTTTCTTGAGAACAAGGACTGTTTTTTACCTTTCTTCCTATCTCCAGGGCTTAGCACAGTGCCTGGAACTGAGTAGATACTTAATGAATGCTGGTTGACTTGTATCTACTCTTAGTATCTAGTGCAGTGCCTGGCACTGTAAATACTTAATAAATGCTTATTAAATTGAGTCAAATTTAGACCTATTTAGGACTTGTTTCCTAGCAGAGGGAACAATCCCTCCTAGAGTTCCTCAAACCCACTATTATACAAGAGGATCAGTCCCCTATCTTCCCTTAAAATGTAGGATTTTGGCTGATCTTGTCCTTTGAATCTCAAGATACCCTCAGACTGATATGTCTACTTGGCTGAATCCTCCCTGAGCCCTGTAAAACCCCACCATATGGAGTATTTTCTGTTCAGCTCACCCAGGGGAGTAGGAGGATGCAAGAAAAGATGGTGTCCTGAGCCTTTAATGCCATGGTACTTGACTCACTTATCTTACAAATTCCAGTCTGAGCTGGCCTCTTCAACCTCTGCCAGACAGAAAGAAATCGTTCTTACCCCTCTCTTCCAGTCATGATGCACTGTTTTGTTTCTTGGGTGGCTGAAGGACATCAAAATTGTAATGAAAATCCATATGCACTTTCAGTTTGCCAGTAGTCTGCTTCAGTTTACTCAACTATAAAATGGGGATAATAATAGCACCTACCTCTCAGGGTTGCTCTGTGAGGATCAAATGAAATACAATTATCCTTTCCACATTGTAGATGTTAGGGGCACAGCACCCTCATTATTCTGGAAAATCTGCATAAAATTTGTTGACTCCTCCCTTCGTACTAGAAAAGAGGTCTGAATGTTTTCCTTTTCTTTTGTGGGCTGTTTACAATACCTTGTAAAATTTGGGTTGATATTATACAATTTCACACATATATTTTACGCATTTCTGAGTTTCTAAACTTTTTCTGTGTGGTCTGTTGGCCTTCATGTGTTGTCTGCGGTTTCCACAAAACTTTCAAAAAATTCCCATTTGTGCCGACCCACGATATATTGAAACCTCACTGGGGAAAGCCCCAATGTGAAAAGGATAACTGTAATATTTGTATTTGACTATTATAAATACAAATATTATTTCATTTGATCTTCACACAGCAGCCCTGAGAGGTAGGTGCTATTATTATCCCCATTTTATAGTTCAGTAAACTGAGGCAGACAAAGGTTGGATGTGAGAAGCAAATATGTATAACACATGACATTAATTACTACACGTCTAGCATGTAGTAAGTGCTATAGAAACATTTATTTCTTTCCCTTCCCTTGTTCCTTGGTTCTACCTTCAGCCAGTGACAGGAGGGCATTTGCTTTGTTTATCACATATTCTCATTCTGGCTACCAGTTGCATTCCATGGCTTCATCTCATGACCTTTCCATCTGAGAACCTTCATATCAGGTCTGAGCTGCCATCCTTACTCTCTGGATGTCTCTCCCTTATGGTTCTATCTATGTTGTCCTCTCACTGCTCTGGGTCCTCTAACCCTCTAAGACTATACGTTTCAGAAAAGATGCCAACTTATATTAATGCAGGGAGTTTTCTCGTCTAAGAGTTCTTTATATGAATGAAATCACAGGTCCAGTCTCCTGTGAATCAGTCTGCAACCAGCTATGATGGATGTTATCTGATGAGACAATAGAGTAGAGATCATAGTATCTTAGATTTAGGTCTCAAAGGACCTCAGGTCACTTAATTCAACCCTACCTTAAATGAATGAATGAATTAGTCAATGAATGAATGAATAAGAAACCTAAGTGATTTGCCCAGCTGGATTCACACAACTACAACAGTATTTTAAGCCCAGGTCTTCCTGACTCCAAGTCTGTCATTCTATCCATTGGCCATGCTGTGTCTCAGATATTTTAGGGGAATATTTCCCAATATTCAATCTTAATTGAGAGCAAGTGCAAGTCCTTTTTTAGCACAATCACTGCCAACCATCTTAATGTAACTGAACTACAAAAGGAAAACATCCTAGGGTCCGTGTTTGTGTAAAAGAAGCATGGGGCTCCAGGCGCCCCCCTTCAGCCTCAGCTCCCACGTGGTCCTCTTCATCTTTTCTGAAGTGTGGAAATAGGGCTTCTGTGTATTTGTGCTAAAAGGGCAAGACCTAAAAAGGGGCTATTGCAACTTGAAAATTGGATCTTGGCAGTCTTTGAAAATCTAAGGTTTCTCTCATAAGTGTCAGTGTTTGAAATGTTAAGTCCTTTGAGACTTGGGGTTACCTTGGAGACATGAATGAAGCAGAGTTTTACTATTGCTGTAGTATTTTTTCATCCTGCCAGACACTCTGTGCTCTTAAAAAATGTATAGTTTCTTGATTCTTATAGATTACAGATGTTGTGTGGTGAATAGCACAAGATATTTTGAGCACCTTTATTAGTCCCCAGTCATCGAGGGATGTTAACTACATGGTATAGAATCAATAGGTTGCCTATAGCTCTACCTTGTTAGACCTCGTAAACTATTCAGGATCGGCACTGGCCAGAATATGGATGAGAAATCACCCATGAAGTGCCAAAGGAAGTGATGCAGATGAATAGAAATCTTCTGAGGGAATGTTTTTGTCTAGAGCTTATTCAAATCCACTGCCCGTGCTACACCTTCGGCTCAGATACCATAGCAGCCTTCTGATCACCCAGCTGTCTCCAACTTGGCAGCTTGGTATAGTAGAAGGGGACAGTGGAGGTTGACATGGGTATGCTGGATTTAGTCCTGATTCTTGTCCTATCTGTCTGATCACTCCTACTTAGTAGATCTTTGCTGGATCTTCATCTGGGTCATGCCTGTTAACTATGAGTGTCTCCCAACATTCTGTCCTAGCCATTTTCTCTTCTTCTATATTGTTTTACTTGGTAGCCTCATCAGTCTCCATGGTTTCAATTATCATCTCAATGCAAATGATATTCAGATTTATTTGTCTGGTTTCAACTTTTCTCTTAACCTCCTGTCTTGCAACTCCTACTGTTTATTAGGCATTTCAGACTGGATTCTTACAGACATCTTAAATTCTTGTGTCCAAAACTAGCTCATTATCTTTACCCCAAAACCCTCCCCCTCCAAACTTCCCTATTATTGTCAAAGGTAGGATATGGTTGACCCTCATCACCTCACGGCCTGGACTATTGCAACAATCCTAGTGGCTGGTATTTCTGCCTCAAGTCTCTTTCCCATTCCAGCTGTCAAACACTCAGCTGTCAAACTGATCTTTCTAAAGCACAAGAATGACTATGTCACCTCCTACTCAGTCAACCGTATTATCTCCAGGATCAAATATAAAATCCTCTGTTTGACTTTTAAAGCCCTCTATAACTTGCATCCTTCCTACCTTTCTGGTTTTCTTACTCCTTACCCTTACCATGTACTCTGTGATCCAGTCACTGGCCTCCTTTCTGGTCTTCAAATTAGACATTCCGTCTCCTCACTCCAGGCATTTTCACTGGCTGTCCTGCATGCCTGGAACTGAACTCTATCTAGCCTAGAATTTTCTTCTTCCTCATTTCCACCTTCTGGATTCCTTCAAATCCCATCAGAAATCCCACCTTCTGCCAGGAGCCTTTCCTGATTCCCTTTTAATTCTTTTTGTTGGTTATCTCTAATTTATCTTGTATATATCTTGTTTTCATGTTGTATCCCCCACTATATTGTGAACTTGTTGATGCAGGGACTGTCTTTTACCTTTTGTTTGTGTCTATAGCACTTAGCATAGTGCCAGGCACATAGTAGGTGCTTCAATAATATTTATTAACCGACTAACTTACTGCAAGTTCTAGCTTTTTAATTTATTACCCAATCAGAGAGGTAGGGTGGTTTAGTGTAAAGAGTACTGGCTTCAGAGTCAGAGGATTTGGATTCAAATTTTGACTATGATGCTCATTTATCTCTGTGACTTTCAAATCACTTAGCCTCAATAGGCCTCTTTTTCACATTTACAAAATGAGGGGGTTGGACTAGTTAAGTTCTGATTTCCCTGTAGTTTCTGTATTGATGATTCTTTGTGAACTTCACCTGCGAGCCAGAGCTTTGGGCATCTCTCTTATAGCCTCATCCATCTCTTCTTGTCCCCCTGTTAGAGTATCCAACTACTGGTTCTATTAGGGATGGTGGGTCCAACTGTCATCAAGACAAAAAACAATGTGGATGTCCCAACACACTAACAACTAAGAGTATGGGACATCCATGCCAGGAGAGGATCCTTCCTGCTTCTTCTCTCCCCATCACTTAGTCTAGACCATAACAAGCATAAGACTTTGGAATGAGTGGTAACAGCTGATAGGGAGCAGCACAGATAAAAGCAAAAAAGTGATAGGAGGCCTGAACTTGGAGAAAGGAGCAATGGTTGCTTGGGTATTGAGGAATGGATACATACCTATGGCTTCTCATTCCTTGTGTACTAGCCACCATACAGGCTGTACCCTTGGCATGACTAATTATGTAATTCAGATTTCTCTGTACCCTCTGTCTTCAGGTAGATAGAATATCTTTTGCTTCTTAAATTGTTTAGTGTGTGTGTATATGTGTCTGTATGCAACTAAGTGATGTAGTATGTAGAGTGTTGGGCCTGAAGTCAGAAAGACTCATTTTCCTGAGTCCAAGCCTTAGATACTTAATAGCTTTGTCACTCTGGTCAAGTCACTTAGCCCTGTTTGTCTGTTTCCTTATCTATAAAATAAGCTGGAGAAGGAAATTGAAAACCACTCCAGTGCATTTTCCAAGAAAACCCTAAATGGGATCACAAAGAGTCAGACACAACTGAAAGGACTGAACAATAACAATAACAAATCTCTCTCTCTAAATATATATATATATATATATATATACACACACACACACACACACACACACATATATATATATACATACATACCTATCAATTCATCAATCTAGCAGCTCTTGATGAGAAAAATCTCCCACAATGCAGTTAAGCAACTTCTCTGCAATTTTTATAGTTTTAAAAAGGTGCCTGGGGTACTGAAAGGGTAAGAGATGTTCCCAGAGTCACTCAGTTAAGAATTATCAAGGGCAGAGCTTGAACCTTGGGTTTTCCTAATTCTGAAGCCAGATGTCTAGCCTATCTAAATCATCCTGTCTTTCAATAGTGTTGTATATTTCATTCAAAAAAAATTCATCACTGTTTCAGCAGTTAGTTAAATGCTCTCCCTATACAATATAAGCTCAAAGTTTGTTGAGTACTTTAAGATTGATATAGATATACATATATATACATATATATGCATATATACACACATATTCATTCAATAAACATTTATTAAGCACCTACTATGCACCAGGCACTGTGCTAAGTGCTGAGGATACAAAAAGAGGCAAAAGAAAGTCCCTGCCCTCAAGGAGCTTGCAGTCTAATGGATAGTACGTGTGTGTGTGTGCATGTGTGTGTGTGTATATACACACATATATATTGCATGTGTGTATGTAGTATATGTATACATATGTATATTGTGTATAAAACATTAAACTTTGTGTATAAAACATGTATGTGTACAAAAATTCTGTGTATGAGACAGAAAGAGAAAGCAAATAAAAGAGATACTATATAAAACTTGGTCATTTTTCAATACCTTCCTCTTGTACAGTACCAGAGTTGTCATTTTCTTTAAAGAGATTACTCTAGGGTCCCCTATAATGTAATGTTTAAGGGAACTCAAAGTCTGGCAACATGAAAGGTTTTGGTTTGGTTTTGGTGAGATTTTCTCCTTTGTTCTGCTTTTTCAAAAACAATAATAAACACAGAGATTTAACTCAAGTTTGAGTAAACCAAGCCTCCAAACACACAACCTACTATCCTTTTCAAAAATACAGTTGCATTAATCGAATTGGATGCCACCCAAAGGATATTAATGGAGAAATGGCTTTCTATGCTAGTCAGGTATGTTCTCTCTTCAAAGTTGTTTGGGGGCTAGTATGCAAGTCTCAGTTGAGTGATTTTGACAGGCCTAGAGTAATGTGGTTAATTTGCTGATGTCCCCTGTTCCAGGAGTGTGTTCTTAGGATTCTCAAAGCTAAAAAGGTCCATGGCTGCACAGGACAGCTGAGCTAGGACATCAGGGAAAAAACTCTTCTGGTAGGCTGCCTGGCCTTTGATCATTCTCCTTTGGGAAAACTCATACTCTGAACTCAAGAATTCTTACTTTTTTTTCTTCTTTTGCTTCTGTTATCTAATTCCAGGACTCTTCTTCAGCTGGATCTGCTACGGTGGCTGGGCCCCGGACAAGTGCAGTTGTTGGAGAACAGGGAACATCCCCAAAGGTCCAGCTGCCCCTCAATATGTAAGCTACTGTTTTATGTGGATTCTCACCCCCACCCCCCAATCCTGTGCTTTTGTTAAGGTGTTTTAGTGATTTTTCATTATCAATATGCCTTGAAATGTAGTTCTTTCTAAGCCAGGGTTAGCTGGACGGAAAACATGAACAAGAGGCCAGGGCAAGGGTGGGAAGGAACAGGTGAGTTCAGAATTGTTTGAGGGCACATACAAATTAATGAGGTAATACCTAACTTTTATATTTTTTACTTTTAGGTTTTATAGTTTATACTAAAGTTTGCACATTACTTTACATATATGGTATTTCGTTTGGTCACAGATCTATTTCAGTATTTAAGTACAAAACAGAACGTGATAGTGAAAAGCACCCTAGAGAATTAAGGAGACCTGAATTCATAGGATCATAGATCTATCAGTCAGTAAACATTTATTAAGTGCCTACTATGTGCCAGGCACTGTGCTAAGCACTGGGGATACAACGAAGGTCAAAAGATAGCCTCTGCTCTAAAGAACTCATAATCTAATAAGGGATACAATATGAAAACAACTATGTATAGACAAGCTTATACATATGATAAATTGGAAATAATCAACAGAGGAAGGCACTAGAATTAAGAGAGATCAGGAAAGGGTTACCTTCTGGTAGAACGTGGGATTCTAAGGGACTTGAAAGAAGCCAAGGTTGTCATGATGTTAAGATAAAGAGGAAGAACATTCCAGGCATGAGGGACAGCCAGTGAAAATCTAGATTTAGAGGCAGAAGGGGACCTCAGAGACCATCTCCTGGGCTATTCAGATGGTCAATAGTCAAGATTTTTTCAGTTTGGGGTAGCCTGTCACTACCCAAATGAGGAAACTGAGGACCAGAAAGGTTGTAACTTGATCAAGGTCACACAGGTAGTGGCAGTATTTGAACTCAGCACCTCTGACTTTCTGTCTCTGCCCTGCCACTAAATGGCTATGAAAATTACTAAATTTCTCTGGTTTTCCATTTCTTCATCTGTAAAATGGTAAAACAAGGACATTAGGTTTAGATGACTCCTCCAAGGTCCCTTCCATTTCTGAGATTTCTAAGATACTAAAGGATATTTATAAGCAGATGAATCATTGCCAGGAAGTGAAGGTGGCAGAGGTGTCTGTCTCACTTAGCAAATTCTGTTCTAAATTACAGCTCTTATAAAGGCACCCATAGTTAAAAAGCACATTCTTTAAAAGGGCATGCTCTCACACTTTAGATTATCTTGCTGCCCATCTCTTTTAGAAATAACTGGGTTTTTGAATGAATGTTTAAGACAATGCATTTGCTAGACATGACTGGCAATGGCAGAAAGGAAAGTAGATCTGGAGGAGGCACTAAATGAGGTTTTCATTAGAGATATGAAGGACCCGTGTCATTACAAAACCCAGCTTGTATAAACAAAAAAAAATCTCCTAGATCATGTCCACATTTTTAAAAATTTACTAATTTCAAAAGCCTTTCTAGAAATGGCCCGATTAATTTAATCCACGTGTATAACCACATACACATCCCTTTAAGATTCATGTGGTGAAATATTTGGCTTACATTGATGGATCATCTGTTTCAATTATCTGTTACCACAACCAACAAAACCAAAAAAAAAGAGATTATTTATTCTTTGAGGTTCCCTGAGTATAGTGAGAACATAAGAGATCTGTAGGAAAAATTCCAAATTTTAGGTTAAGAATTGAGAATGAGATTCAAGCTTAGGGCTGATTGAAGAGTAGTCACATTTAATTTTGATCTCCTGGGTCAACCATCAGCAATTGTTCAGTACAGTTTAATTCACTTGACTTTAATTGTGGGTTCACAGTGTGCATGGCATAGGATTGAGATAGAGAGTAATAGGAGATGTGTTTTGCCTTCAGAGAGCTGGTTGGTTCTATTTCCCTATGTCTTTCAAACTGATAAATATCCACTACAAGTAATTAATCCCTTGAAACCTTTTCCCACATATGGGCAAGAATAACAATGACTAGGATGTGGCTAGAAGTACCCTAAAATTTGACACCCTCTTCTCCAGTCCAGATCTGGGTTGAGGAAGGATGTGAAGGGTTTTATCCCTGGTCTAGGTGTCACAATGTAAGCACCAAGAGCCCAAAACTTTAAGAGGTCATTTCTGTGCTTGGTAACTCAGTCAAAATCTCCTAGGTTATCTCCATATTTTCTGCCTTCTGGAAGTCTTTCCAGTTCCCAAGACTAAGCCAAACCAGAGCAGACTCCCCTTTCCATCTCCTCCCAGACTCTGTTTCCCTGTCCCATAGTACTGCAGACAAAAGTAGGTAGGTCTCATAAGCCATCTGAAGTCCAGAGCCACATGAAAAGGAAGCCAGTGTGGCTAACCAAAATGGCCTACTGTTTATGCACTGAGCTTTTTTTGTCCCTCATGTGCCAGATGCAATACTGGGCATTGAGGATACAAAAAGCAAAAATGAAGACAGTTCTACCTTCAAAGAGCTTCAAATTCTCCTGGGCTATTCAGACGGGCAATAATCAAGTTTTTTTTTTTTTTCAGTTTGGGATAACCCTGTCACTATCCAAGATATAAACTGCAACACAGGTTTAAAAGTCCAGTGCTCTATACCTGTGTTACTGAGCTTTGGACCCATGGCACTACAGATCCCAGTCAGATTTTTCTGCTTTTGGTTGTAGGGTCATCTGGTGAATTTCATTGTAATTTCTATAGTGGTAAAAGGAAACTCATGGGTCAAATTCTGCCCCCCAAAACAAAACATAAGTGGGAATTTTTTCCCCCAAGCTCAAGTATCTGGCCAAGGAGTTAAAAGGGAGGAAGCCTTACTTTCTGTTCAGTCCTGTATTTTGAGTTGTTCCCCTAATGCTGAATGCCTGTAGATGAGTGGTCGATAGCAATATTGACGAACGCCTCTAAAACATGACCTTTGAAATCACATCTCTATTTCATTCGTGGGGGATAAAATGATGACTTTGACCTTGGCAGCTTATCAAGTGAGAATTAGCGAGTTCTCCAACGTACTTGGATTCACTCCATAGCCCTTAGAATTTATAAGCCCTGTGTACACAAGTACTTTGTGTCTCATGGTTTTCCCTAAAATAGTGTCTAACAAAGACTAGAAATATAGCCTTTTAGGGAACAAATCAAAAAACATACTGGTAAAAAAAAAATAGTGTCTGTATATCAATCGCCAATAGCCTGATCATCAAAATGTCCCTTTGGGTTATATTTCACATCTCAAATAGAAAGAATTTTGGCCTGTTGAGTCAGGGATCCTGGTTTTGTATCCTGATCCTTTTGAGCTGTGTGACCAGGGGCAAAGTCCTTAATCTTCTCAAGCCTTAATATCTACATCCATAAAATGGAGATGATAATACTTATAATAGCTCCATCACAAGGTTGTTGGGAAGGACTCATTTTATAAGTTGTAGAAGCATTCCATGAGCTATTGTTATTATTATTTAACATCAAGGTCAATATTTGTGTAGTACGAAAGTACCTCTCTCCACATTACGCTGGTATAATTCTTGGTAGTTAATGAAGTGCCTGTACAGACATTATTTCATGTGATTCCCCATAAAGAATGTGTGAATTATGTAGAAAAAGTAATATTTACATAAGAGAATTTAGGTAACTACCCAAAGTAGTAGAGTTAGTATTGAAACTCGGGTCTCTAGACTCCAAGTGACTGTTGTTTCTACTAACCACTCTGATTAAATACAATTGACCAAATCTATGATTTCATTAGTAGAGTGAGTGAACTCCCAAGTGTTCAATTGAATAAACTCTCTCTACCAGTATAGACTAGTACATGCTCTGCAAATGACAGTTTGAGAAAGTTGCCTGGGGCCATTGAGAGGTTAAGTGACTTACCCAGGAGCACACAGCCAGTATGTGTCTATATGGGCCATTGGGTCATTGATCATATGGATCTTATTGTTATCCTGTTGCCTATGGAAATTACTTAAATTTTGTCCAGAGAGTCTCGACAAGAAGTCTACATGTCATCTTAGCAGATTCTCGGTTTTTGAATTAGGTTAGACATATCACATTTCTAGCTCAGAATATCCAAGATGAATAAATTAAATGCTAAAGATTAAAGATAGTGTAATCCAAGTCCTAATGCCCACTAGTATAAGCTTCTTTTTTCATTGGTGGAAATCAATTCCACCCTTTCCACATGCACAGGGCATTGATTTCCACCAAGGAAGAGAGAATCCCATCTTAGTGGGCTTTGGGACTTGGGACTTTGAGAGTCTGGTACATTAATTATAACTACAAGTGAATAGTCTATCAATAACTATGTGGTGGAGTAATGTCTTGACCGCATGAATTGCTATGGTACTAAACAACATATGATAGTGAAAGAATAGAATTAAAGAAAGAAACATGGATATAACCCATTGACTTATGTCAGCAGCTGATAAACTTCTTTGTGGTTTATAATGAGAAATGCTTGAGAAAGGAGAGCTAAGCCTGCTAGAGATGTCCTGTCTTCTAAAAAAAAAAAACCAAAAACAACAAACAAACTGATATGGTCCAATAGGAAGAGTATAACTGTCTCTGAAATCAGAGGACTGAAATCAAATCCCACCTCTTACATTTATTACCTATATGATCTTGGGCAAACCCCTTAATCTCTGTAGGCCTCAGTTTCCTTATCTGTAAAATGGGGTAGAGGGAGGGGGAGAGTAAATAGGTGGCCTGTGCAGTCTCTGAAGTCATCTGTGAATGTATCTTCTAGAGTGATTTCATCTCTGTCACCTGTTAACACTGCTGAAAAGCCTGTGACTACATAAGGTCCCCACTCAGAATTGCCTATTTTTCACCATACAGTGAGATTGAGCTAGTCACAAATATATATGGAATAATGACCAGTATCAGGACACCCCTGTCGCTATTGTCAAGTGCGCTAAAGCTGAGATGATGGCAAAAAAAAAAAAAAGGAAGAAAAGAAGCAGGCTACACTGGAAAGAACACTGGATTTGGAGCCAGGGTCCCAGCGTCCAAACCTGTGCTCCGCCACTTCCTCTATGACCTAGAGCGACTTACTTAAGTGAAGCTCTGGGCTTCAGTTTTCTCAGCTGAAAAAGAAGGGGATTGTATCAGATAGCTTGTAAGGTCCCCATCCAGCTCTAAGTACATAATGCTATCAAGATAAAAAAATATTTTGAGAATTCATGCAATTTCAAGCAATTCAATTTCAAGCAAATCCCTTCTGTTCCCTTCCACGCTTAAAAAAAAAAGTAGGTTACCCTCATAAGCAACTTAGTACAATGTGCCCAGATGCCCTCTGAGCCAGCCTGACCCTTACTCTCCTAAAGAGAGAAGTAGAATCCTTTGAAGGAACCTCTTTGGAGAATGAGAAAGACTATTACTTAAAGAGACAGAAAAGAATATTATTATCGCACAGCAGAAAAATGGTATGAAATTAATGAAGACTCTAAAAAATTGAACTAATTTTTAAAAAATAAAAATATTCTTTTAAACTTTTAAGTAAAAATAAATAAAATTAAATTTTTTAAATAAAAATTTTAAAGATAAAAAATTTTAAAATGAAGGTGGATAATTAGCAAATGATGAAGACTTTGTTCTAATTAGTAGCAAATAACACAGATGAGTGACTGTTGTACTTAAAAAAAATGTCAGCTGACTCTAAGTGCAGAAGGTATAGGGCATATTCTCATGAAAGCACTAAAGCAAATAGGGAAGCATGCTTATTGAACCAAATACTAATATTTTAAAAGGAATATTATGGAGACCCGAGGGAAGCACCAGGGATGCTTAGGGGATCATCAAAACGAATCAGAAATAAACTCATCACAATCTGTCTCAGAATGATTGGGCAAGGGATCCCAGAAGTTGGAACAGACAGGAGAAGTAGTAAAGGTACCTATTGTCTAACGGGCAGTGTGGTATAGAGGACAGAGGGCTGACCTTAGAGTCACGAAGGCCTGAGTTCAAGTCTTGCCTCTGACACATACCTACTGTGTGACCTAGAGCAAGTCATCAACCTCTCAGTGCACCAGATAGCTCGCTAAAGGGATAAAGAAAGTACCAATTGACCTGCATTAGTGGAGGAGTTTTCTGTGTAGGTGTTCCCTATACACCAACCAGACTAAAAACAAACAAAAATCTTGACTATCCTGTGTTGGAATTGGCCAATGCCTTCCCCCCGTGTTCAGTAGCCCATCCTCTTCGTCATGTGAACACTCAGCTTTGGACTTCTTCCTATGAGTTTGAGCTTATACTACTCAAGCAGGTAAGTTTTTGGTTGTTATCATTTCATGCAGAAATGAATATATATTTGTGTGTGTGTGTGCGCCTATGGAATATAAGAGACCTTGGGGCGGAGAAAAGGGCAAGGGAATTGATCCCTTTTGTGTTTATGAATTTAGTTCTTCTTATTCTGAGATCAAGGCAGTAGTAATGGTGCAGCAGATAGAGTGTAGGCCCTAAAGTCAGGAGGACCCAAATTCAAATCCGGCCTCAGACACTTACTAGCTGTGTGACTTCAGACAAGTCACCTAACCCTGTTTGCCTCACTTCCTCATCTGTAAAATGAGCTGGAGAAGGAAATGGCAAACCACTCCAGCATCTTTGCCAAGAAAGCCCTGTGGACAGATGTCCATGGGATCACAAAGAGACAGACACAACTAAAAAATAACTGAACAACAACAATCCTGAGATCTGCCAGGTATAAGCAGCATAATAGCAGAAAGGAAAAAAAATGTAAGCTTTGCATTGCAAACAAAGGCAGAGAACTGTGCAAGTCTGCTATCCACAAATATCCCTTCCTTTCACAAGGGTTCTTTGCCAGCACGATTAACATTCTCCTCTACCCTACAAGACCCGGAGCTGTCCTTGCAAAGATCCCACTCCCCGGTTCAGTCAGCCACTGGCTCAATGAGCTTTCATTTCTTAGCACCACGGAATTCTGTCCAATTTTGCCAGGAAATTATTTGTCCAAAAAGCTAACACTCCTGGCAGAGTTTAAACCAAACAGAAAGATTGGAGCAGCCCTGAAATTAAAAGTGCCCCTGTTAGTGACTCTTCTGTGGGACTCCAGAATGAGCTGGGGTTGAAGAGAATGGGCCCCAGGGAGAAAGAAAATGCGTGGGGACATTGGGTTGAAAGGAAGGCTGATCCATTCCTTGTGATATAAATCACTTTTCAAGTGTGGTCCATCTGGTGCCTTTTTTTTTTTTCTGAGTCACTTTGAAAGAAAAACAGACCCAGAATGACATATTCATCCACACTAGGCCAGTGTCTTACTCCACTATTAGTCACATGCATGACATGCAGATACTATGCATAGAGAAGTGTCATGTGAGGAAAAGAAATGATCCGGCAAATCCATCTGCTTTTTGTTTCTCCTCTGAGGAGCTCAAAGAAAAGAAGTCATGAGGGGGAGAGATTTTTCAAGGTGAAGTCACACTTATTGACTTTCTGGTTCCCCCAGCAACGTACACCTAGACGCTGAACTTGAAATATTTAAACTAGGGGACGAATTACTCACTGGATAGTCACTGAGCAAATGTAAAATAAAAAAGAAAATATCAAGCACATGAGGACCATGTTAAACAATCAGTGACACTTACTCTTCTCTCCGAAATCATCCCCACTGAGAGATGAACTCAAAGGACTTGAAAGAATGCAATGGCTCCCCTCCAACTAACCTTCCACATAACCGCTATAAATGCCACTCCTAGTGAGAACAAGGTACCACTTTCTGAGCTGTGTCCAGGGAAGTTTCATTGCTTTGTTTAACTTCCTCTAGGTACGTTACTACATTTGTCTTCTATTTTATGAAGTCCCATCAGACACTTTGGCTGTGCTAGCTTCTTCCTGTTCCCGTGGATGATGGAGCTACCTGCCAGTGGTAGGAGGGCTATAGGGATATAATAATCACGTAAGGTCCAAAGCTTCAAATGGGGACTGAAAGAAGTAGGATTCAGATAACTGATGGCTGACCACAGTACTTGAAGTAGATTAGAATTATTACTGGTAATGCAGGACAGTCTGGGGTCCTAGCATGATAGATTTAGAAGCAGAAGGGATGGTAAAGGCCGTCTAGGCTAATCCTCCTCATTTTAAGGCTCAAACTGAGGCTCAGAGACAGTAACTTGGTCGAGGCTATATCAGTAGCATGTTACAAAGCTGGAATTTATTCCTAGATCCTCTGACATCAGAGCCAGTATTCTTTCCACTTTACCATTACACTTTTCGCTAGTTTTAGTATCAACAAGGAAGTGTTTGTGCTGTGTGTTCCATTAAATTTAATGGAGCATTTCCCAAACTAACATGGTGGCAAAACACCATTGGACTTAAAGTATGTTCACGGAACCAATAAATACTGCTCTAGAGTTTGTGAGGATATGAGACAAAGGAGAGTTGGGGAAATTTTAGAGCAAAATAAAGGATATCAACACTTTTTTCATACTGAAAAATAAATGATATATTTGATGACTTTATGATTTCATATTTTAGAATGAGAAGGTAAGTAGTAACACCAGTAGTAGTATTCCCACTTTATAGATGAAGAAACTGAGATTTAGAGAGATTTCAGTGACTTGCACATAGTGATATAGCTGGTAAGTGACAGAGTCAGACATTCATAAATATGTAGACTGAGTTAGAAGCAAGAGTGTGCTGGAGCCAGCTCAGACCAGCTTATTAGAGCCAATTATTAAGTTTTCAGTATGAAAGTTTACACCTTAAAAATTGGCACAGACTAAAATCAGGGCTTGGTTTTTTTTTTAATCATTCTCTGTACTTAAGAAAATGATAGAGAAAATGTTCGTAAATGCAGATTAAAATTAAAAGTGGGCAAGTGTTTTCAGAGAACCGGCTTTTAAACACTTACCAGCACACTACTTGTTAGAAGGGACCATTAAGGATAACTAGCCCAATCCCTTCATTATACAAAGGAAGAAACTAAAGGCCCTAAATGTAAATGACTTGCTCAAAGTCACACAGATAGCGAACGACAGAGTTAGCATGCTTTCTCTGTCTTCGTTCAAGCTGGTTGATACCAATGTCAAAATCAATAGCTCCAAGGACAAATCCCTGCATCATGCACCTACAAACTTCCAGACTAACATAGATCAGGGGATCTTCACCTGGAATCCATGAATCTGTTTTTTAATTATTTTGATAACTGTATTTCAATATAATTGGTTCCCTATGTAATCCTATTTTATTCGTTTAAAAACATTATTTTGAGAAGGGGTCCATAGACTTTATCAAATTTCCAGTGGGGTCTATGACATAGAAAAAGATTAAGAACTCCTGATAGATGCATCAATTAAAACATTTTTGATGTAATCGTTCAATAAGCTCTGTACTCACCTGACTATATAAAAAGCCAGTTCACATTTCTTTATCATGTTTACCAGGATATCATGAGATCTTTTTGAATTCACTTAACTGACTAGTCTAATGATCTCATCAAAAATGAAAATTAAGTTAGTCTGGCACATCTTTGTCATAGTGAGCCTAGGCTTGTTCCTACAGTAGTTATCACTGTTTCTCTTTCTAAAAAATTACAAACCAGCCATTTAATAATGGGTTCCATAATATCTGTATGTCATTCTCACTGATCACAGTTTTCATAAGCTGCCATTTTCCAAATTTTGAAAATTAATCTATACTTACATGTTGTCAGTCTTCATTGACTACCTCAATTTCCATTATTTCCATTTCCATTGTACTTTTAACCACCCACAAAAATGCCTTACTGCATTTTTATGACTAGGTCAGTTAAGACTGGCTAACCTTGCTGTGACCCCAACCATTCCCTTTCTAAAATCCTCAACTCTTAAATTCCCTTCTCTGAGCACAATTTCTGTCCTTCCATCTGGACCTCTCCACTCCTCCTGAACCTAAACTTCATGCTCATCATGAACTCTAGTGTCTTCATCTTGTTATATCCCAACCCTCTCTTCGATCATGGCAGTTGGGAGTAGGAGTAACAGATGAAGTCTGAATTTATTTAAGTGCTTTATTGTATCTACATAAAAAAGCTATGGAACAGCACTGGCCCTGGAATCAGGAGGACCTGAATTCAAATCTGGCCTTAGACGCTTGACATTAGCTATGTGACTCTGGGCAAGTCACTTAACCCCAATTGCCTCACAAAAAAAAAAAAAAGCTATGGAAATAAGCTTGGTGCACGTGCATATCTTGCATTCACCTCCCCTCTGGAGTACCTCATATTCAGCAATCCCTATCCCATTCTCCCCCCAATTCCATTATGTTTATAGATATCACCGTTGTCTTGCCTGCTCCCGAATATCACTCTTGTGCCAGCCCCAGATGCCTTAGCTATCATTTCTCTTGTTATAATATCATTGGTATGTCTTAGTATAATCCTAGATATACTTTGTCCAACTAGGGTCAATCAAAAAGCACTTATTAAGCACTTATCATTGCCAGGAACTGTGCTAAACATCTGGGGAAGGTAAAAAAAAACAGTCACTGCTCTCAAGGAGCTTACAAAGAGACAGCATAAATAATTAGATAAGAGATGTCTATAGAGTATATGAGGGTTAACTGAAATGAGAAGGTATTAGCCACGGGGGGAACCAGGAAAGGCCTCTTGAAGAAGGTGATATTCAAGCTAAGTCTTGGAGGAAGCAAGGAGATCAAAGGGAAGGAGCAGAGCATTCCAGGCATGAGGGACAGCCAATGCAAAGGGATGGAGATAGGAGACAGTGTTGTGTTCAAGGACCCACAAAGTATCTGTATCTTCATCACAGAATGTATAAAGGGGGTGTAAGATATAAGAAGGCTGGAAAGTTAGCAAGGGGCCTGGTTGTGAAGAGTTTTAAATGCCAAACAGAGGAATTTATACTTGATCCTGGTGATCATAGGAAGCCTCTGGAGCCCCTTGAGCAGGGGGCTAAGATGGTCAGACCTGCTACTTTAGAAAAATGATCTTGGCAGCTGGGTGGAAGAAGAATTGGAGTGGAGAGAGTTGAGTCAGGGATTATAGTTAGAAGATTATTGCAGTATACTAGGCAAGAGGTGATGAGTGGCTAAAGAAGGGAAGAGAACTCACAAATTTTGCGAAGGTAGAAAAGACAAGATTTGCTGATGGATTATGTATATGGAATGAATGAGATTGAAGAGTTAAGGATGCCACTGAAGTGAAAGGCCTGAGTGACTGAAGACGATGGTGACTTCCTAACTGATGGGGAGTGGAGTGAGTGATTTAGAGTGGAGGGGAATTAAAGGGAAAGAGAATGAGTTCTGTTAAAGACATGCTGCATTTAAGTTGACTATGTGGTTCTTCCTTTTTCCTGAATGTATAGCAGTTCTTTTGTATGCTTTTATATTGGTGACTCAGTTCATGACCTAGTTATCTTGATTTCATCTCTACTGATTCTACATTGGCAAATTCTGCATCTCAGCAATGAGAATGAAGGATCCTCATTTTCTCCTTTTCATCTTGTCTTCCCATACCCTTGAGATAGCATGCTTACAATAATAAATTTTTAATATAAAGTCAGTAGGGGCAGCTATATGGTGCTTTAGTTAGAGCAGCAAGCCTGAAGTCAGGAAGATTCACCTTCCTGAGTTCAAATCTAGCCCCCAAAACTTACTAGCCATATGATCCTATGCAAGTCACTTCACCCTGATTGCCTCAGTTTCCTCATCTGTAAAATGAACAGTAGAAGGAAATGGCAAACCGCTCCAGTATCTTTGCCAAGAAAACCCCAAATGGGGTCACTAAGAGTCAGATGCGACCAAAACAACTGAACAACTGAACAATAAAGCCAATACAGTTATTGTCAATATTGAGGGCTTTGAAAATTTTACATCTTGGAAGATTAAAATAGACCAACCTTTGCGGCTTATACCAATTTTATCCTTTGGCTAATCATACGAGAATATTTCCTGTTCTGCCAAACTCTCGGCATTGAGAGTTAAAAGTTATTTAAAGTTAGTCATTTCAGTCATGCAATGCCTTCCGTGCTTGAATTCCTCATCCCTTTGTCCTTAGATAGTTCCTGCCATGATAATCCCCATGCCTGAGTTGCTTCTGCCATCCACTTTCTCTTTTCCTACTCCCAAGACATGAAATACACTGTTGGAGGAAATGATGAAGCCCCATTGACTAGGTCTACTATAGATTCATTCTGTCTAAGCTCAGCTAGGCATTCACTGACACCTAGCAATTCTTCTATTCTTCTGTGATTTATTCCCTATCATATTCCCCACAGCAGCTGTTCCAAATATTATCTGTCCTCAAATCCTCAACTCCGCCCCCATGCCTTACTCAGCAGATGGCCTGGCCTCCTATTTTGTTGAGAAGGTTGAGTTCATCAATCAGGAGCTTCCATAAAACCTCAAAGCCTCTCCATCTTCCCCCATTCTCTCCTTCCCTCCAGTCTCGGAGAATGAGGTATTCTCCCTGCCAAAGTCAATCACTTCATATGGGCCCTGGGTCTTATGCTCCCAAGCTCTTGGTCTTTCGGTCATCTGTCTCTCTTATCTTCATTTTTTCCCCTCTTTTATGAACATGGTCAAGTCTCTGTGGTCCTGAAAATACCTCCATGGATTATGTTACCCACCACTCTCCCCTGCCCTCACTCAGACTATGTTCTTTCTTTGACTTCACATACCAACCTGGGCCGCCACCTTAAAACAGAAGTTCTGGGGGACCCATCCAATCAGAGGGAGAGGCCAAAAGAGCAGTAGAGTGTTTCCAATTTGTGAAGTCCAGGGATGGAATAAGCTTCCAATGTGAAGAAGACTTTGGGCATTATAGGAAAAAAAAAAACAATAGTACTACAGCCTGGAAATGATAGATCTTGTTTGAACTGCATATATCTTATTTGAACATAGTCATTTGCATGTTGTCTCCCCCATTAGGATGTGATCTCCTTGAGATCACATGTGTTTGTCTTTCTTTATATCCCCATCACCTTAGGAAAATGCCTAGTACAAAGTAGGTATTTAATAAATGCTTGTTGACTAAGTGGTTTTCTTCCAAAATGTCTAAACACTCTTCTCTTTTGTTGGTTTATCTTCCCCCTCCTACTTTCAAGGGGTGAATGGCCCCTAAGGCTCGGACCTCTGCCCCTTCTCTTCTTTCTCAGTGCTCTGGTCTTGGTAAATTTCATATATTCCCATGATTTGTCCCATCCTGAAGCAGATGATTTCAAATGGATATATTCAATTCAACAAGCATTTATTAAATGCCTACTCTATGCCAGTCATTGTGCTAAGCACAAGAGATACAAGGATGAAAATGAAACAAGAAGCTTACATTATACTGGGAGGGAAGAACATGGGCAAAAAAAATGAATACAAAATATTACCATGTAGAAGAAACCCTAAAAACTGAGGGAATCCATGAAAGTACCTTGTAGAAGGTGGTTCCAAGAGGCAGAGATAAGTAGGAAGAATATTGTAGAAGAAGAAGCCATTTTGGTCTGAAGACAGTATTCATGAACAGGAATCAAGAATAATTCACCTGAAAAGATAAATTGGAGTCAAATTGTGAAGTGCCTTAAATGCCAGAGGGGATTCTATTTTATCCTAGAGACAATAGGGAGTCTCTAAAGCTTCTTGAGAAAGGAAATGCCATGATCAGTGCTTTAAGAATATCAATTTGGCAGCTGTGTTGAACACAGATTGGAGAAGGGAGAAGCTGTATACAAGGAAAACAGTTAGGAAACCTTTGTGATAGATGAGAGGTGTTGAGGGACTGAATGAGGTTGGTTGTGGTGTGAGTGGGGAAAAGGGGATGGATGCAAGAGATGCTATGAAAATAAAATCAACAAAATTTGGCAATTGATTGGTTATGGATTTCTCCCACCTTTCTGAAATTGTTGTTGTGATGGTGAGTGTAAGGTGTCAGGAGTGACTCCTAGGTTTTTGACCTTGGATAACTGGAGGTATGATGGTGCCCTGAGCAGAAATAAGGAAGTAAGGAGGAGGGGTGGGTTTAGGGGAATAAATAAGGAGTTTTAGTTTGGACATGTTGAGTTTTGAGATGCCTATGAAGCATCAAGATGGAGGTGTACAGTAGAAAGTTAGAGATGCAGGACTGAAGCTCAGTAGAGAAATGGGGGCTGGATATGTATTTTTGGTAGTTATCTACACAGAGATGATCACTGAACCTATAATAACTAATGAAATCATAAAGAGATTGTAAGGAGAAGTTCTAAAACCTTAGGGTGCATCCATGCATAGGGAATACAATATGTATGATACTCCTTCAGAAGAAACTCACGGGCAATTAAGTCCAGAGAAAACCAGGAGAAAGCATTGTCTTGAGAAAAACAGGAGTGAAAGGGCATAATTAACAGTACCAATTACTGCAGAGAGATAAGAAGGATGATGACTGAAAGAAACCCATTGTATTTAATAATAAATATATTTAGCAATATTTTGCATTTGCAGATAAGTGGTGGGGATAGAAACCATATTGCAAGGTGTTGAAAAGTAAGTGGGAGGTGAGAAAGTGGAGGCAATGAAAGTAGGCAGCTTTTGCTAAGACTGGCTGTGAGATGGTGATAAGATATGGAGGATATCTTGAGAGGAATGGTAAGGTCACATGGAAGCTTTTGAAGGCTGAGGGAGATCTGGGCACATTTATAGGTATCAAGGGAAGAACCACTGGATATGGAGAGGTTGAAAATTAAAGGATGGAGAGGAGATGATTGAAGGGGGGAAAGCTTCTTGATTAAAACAGAGAGAATCAGATCAACGGCAGAATCTGGGGGCTGGCATTGGCAAGTACATTTCCTTGTAAGATCCTACTGCAAAAGTAGAGAGAAAAAAGAATGTTGAAGAGATCTGAAATGTAGAATTTGGGAGAAGAGGAAAATTTAGAATGGATAGTCTTAGTTATCTTTTAGAAGAATACAAAAGGGAAATCCTCTGCTGAGAGGTAGAGAAGAGGGATGGTGCACCAGGGACTACATAGCAATATCAGTCTATTATCATATCCTAAATTGAAAAGTTGCAAAAGAAAACATAGTAATCTAGTTATATCGTTGGATCTTAGTGCCATTAGGTATCTCATGAGAATCACACAAATTGGGCAGAGGATATGTTACAGAACTTTTGTCTGTTCATTGCTAATTTTGTTATTTCTTCTAAAATAGAATGTGTTTGTATGTATATTTTAAACAGAAGAAGAAATTTAAATTACTAACAAATTTTTTATGAAGAAAAAGATGCTTTAGCCTCAGCATGGCTCAGTTGGAAAGAGTTCTGGCTTTGGAGTCAGAGGTCCTGGGTTCAAATCTCACTTTTGAGAATTATTATTTTTGTGACCTTGGACAAATCACTTAGTCTCCCTTGGATCCCTTATCTATACAATGAAGGGGTTGGACTAGATGGCTTCTGTAGTCCCTTTTAATTCTAGATCTGTTTTCCTATGAATATCAAGAATCTACATTTTCATTTATTAAATGAAATGGGGTTTGCCATTTCCTTCCCCAGCTCACTTTACAGATGAGGAAACTGAGGCAAACAGATTCAAGTGACTTGCTCAGGGTCACACAGCCAGATTTGAGGAAGATTTGAACTGAGGTCAGATTTGAACTCAGGAAGATGAGTCTTCCTGACTTTAGGCCCCCACACTCTGTGCACTATTGCGCTACCTAGCTACCCTGAAGGCAATGGCACAGTGAGATAAGTAGTTCATAAAAGATTGAGAAAACATTAACTCACTACCCAATGTTAATGAACTTAATTTTTTTACAAATAATTTTCCCTTAGGGGCATAAAAATCTTATAACTATTAATCATACTTAAGTATCAGGCAAACTGACTTTTATGATTTCACATTCCCTTTTTTTCCTTTAAAAAAATGACTAACACCCTGCTTTATTTTTGAATTTTGGGTGTGAGTTTGATGGCTGTGAAAGTGAGATGCTAAGAGCCCTGACTAAGCATCATGTGGGCAGTTGCTTTTTCTACATTCTTCACAGAGTTCTCCCAAGGCGACCTGGGACAGCTGGCCCTCCCAGATATCATTCCAGGTTTTATGGTCTCCTGTTTGGACAGCTAGCTATTTGGCTAATATAGTCAGTGGACATAAGGTGCAAGATGCTCCCACACTGGGAAAGGAAGAGGAATAAGAGAATGGGGCTCATTTGGCAATAGTTTGTTCAATTACCATTTGCTGCCCCCTGTTCTCTCATTTTCCTGTTCTGCTCCAGCTGTTTTATGGTATCAGTGACATAAGTTGAGAGGTGGAGGTAGGGGGGAGGGGTGGTCCAGGCAGCAGCTGGGAGTTATCCTTGAAATCCATGGAGTAGCCTGTGCTGCATAGTCTGGGTAGAGAGTGCATAGGATTCTCCCAAGTGACTTGAAGCATCTTGACTTCCTCAACCTGAACCACACAAGAGACTACCGCTCTTTCCCCTTCCCTTTAGAATGAAAGCTCTTTAGGAATTGTATTAATTCATCCACTGTGTATATACCTCCCCCCCAATACCTAGTACATTATTGTTGTTGTTCAATTGTTTCAGTCATGTCTGACTCTTTATAATCCCATTTGGGGTTTTCTTGGCAAAGATATTGGAGTGGTTAGCCATTTCCTTCTCCAGCTCATTTAACAGATGAGGAAATGCAGGCAAATAGAGTTAAGCAACTTGCCCAGTATTACACAGCTAGCAAATGTCTAAGGCCAGATTTGAACTTGGTTCTTCTTGGCTCTCAGTGCACCACCTAGTTGCCTTCGAAGTATAGGTGCTATGTTAGTCCTAGGTAGCCAGACAATCATGGCATGATCCTAAGGATATGTGATCAATCTATTGTTGGATGATAGGTTCTATTCTATCTTCCCAATAGTCAGCTGTTGGCTTGTCTTCAACACAACTCTATGACCCTACTCACTCATCAATCAGTAGTACCTACTCTACCTTCTCCCTGTTGCTTCGCTGGGCTGTGGACTCACAATACTACTTCCTAGTCGTTGTAGGTACCTGGTCATGTAGACAAAACTTACCATCCAATCTCTTAATGCCATTATACCCTACCCCCCAGTAGGGTGTTTTAAGTAAGAGCTCTTTGGTTTTTAGAGGCACAGAACAAGTTGCAGAGTAGGTATGTACAAGCTTTGACCTACATCACAAATCTCTGCCTTTCCTCTCAACTATCTCCCTCCTTTCCATCTTTTCTATCCAGGGAAGCTACCACCATCCTTCTAGTCACCTTGGCATCATCCTCAACTCCTCATTCTCACGCCACATATCCAATCAGTTGCCAAATCTTGTTACCATAACAGATGCTCCCTTCTCTCCACTCACAAAGGTACCATCTTAGTTCAATACCTCATCACATCTCTCCTAGACTATTGCAATAGCCTCCTAATTGGTTCCCCTGCTTCAAATCTCCACCTAATCTAACCCATCCTCCAGAATCCAGCCAAAGTGACTTCCTAAAATATTACTCTCTTATTTAATAAACTCCAGAGGTTTCCTATTGATTCTAGCATCTATTAATCCTAGGATCACATATTGTTTTATCATTATCTCATCCTTTTTAAATTTTATCTTTGTGTAAATTTTAAATTTGATATAATTATTATTACAGTAGTATCTTCTACAACTTCTAAGTAGGTAATTACATACCTATAGGGCAGCTAAGTGGCACAGTGGATAGGGCACTAGGCCTAGAGTCAAAAAGACGTGAGTTCAAATGTGACCTCATATACTTATTAACTGTATGACCCTGGGCAAGTCACTTAACCCTGTTTCTCTCAGTTTCCTCATCTGTAAAATGAGCTGAAAAAAGAAATGGCAAACCACTCCAGTATCTTTGAAAAAACAAACGAGGCCACAAAGAGTCAGACACAACTGACCAATAACAATAATTATATAACTGTTTGCAGAATGCATAGTCAAAGGTCTTTTGTGCATCAGAGTATTCAGTTAAAAAGTTTCAAGACCACTACTTTATGCCATACTGTCCCTTCACTTGTCCTCTGCTATTGATTGAGCTTCACCTCCCTAAAGCAGTGGCTCTTAAATCAGGAGACTAGATGCTTTCTACACGTGGCTTTGGACAAGTCAGCCCTCTCTGGGCCTCAGTTTCCCCGACTGCAAAATGTTGGGGGTTGGACTACGTGGCCTGTGAGGTTTCTTTCAGCCCTACATCTCTGATCCTACAATTCCTTCAACACTCATGTTTCATCTTTTTATGCTGACTTTTCTCTACTCTTTTTTTATATCTGTTTCTTGTGATAGTTTCCCCAGTGGTCTTTGCTTTTCTTCCCATTCTTCCCGTGGGCCTGCTTCCATTTATTTCCACTTCACTCTTCTCCCACTATGCACTTATCATGTTTCATTATGTGAATTACAGAGAAAGGAATTAAGTCACTGGAATGAGATTAGCCGCCAATTTAGGAGAGTGAGAGAGAGCAAAAGAAGTTGTAAAGGAAGTTGGTTTCAGAGAAACCTGGGAAAACTCGTATGAATTGAGTGAAGTCAGCAGAACCACAAGAGCAATTTATAGAATAACTCCATGGACAGACTTAAGAACTCTGATCAAGGACCATCCACAATTTTAGAGGATCGATGAATCATGCTACCCACCTCCTGACAGAGGTGATACTCAAATAGTAGAATATTACATGACTTTTTATATAGTCAACGTGGGAATTTGTTTTGCTTAATTGTGCATATTTGTTAGAAAAGTTCTGTTTTTCTTTTTTTTTTCCACTTGGTGAGGAAGAAGAGAGGGCAAGAAAACTTCTCCCTCCTAGTAAATAGATGCATTTTTGTTGTTGAGTCACTTCAGTCATGCTCGACTCTTTGTGACCCCATTTTGGGTTTTCTTGGCAAAGATACTGAAGCAGTTTGCCATTTCCTTCTCCAGCTCATTTAGCAGATATTGAAGAATCTGTAAACTGAGGCAAAAGGTGTTAAATGACCTGCCCAGGGTCACATAGTAAGTGTCTGAGGCTGGATTTGAACTCATGAAGATGAGTCTTCCTCACTCCATGTCCAGCACTCTATCCACTGCACCACCTAGCTGCCCAATACATACATGCATGTATGCATACATACTTGTATGCATATACACAGACAAAGTTAAATACAAGGCAGTTTGGAAAGGAGGTCTAGTTGGGGCTATCAGGAAAGCCTTCATGCAGAAGATGCTACCTTGACTACAGCTTAAGGGAAACTGAGTCAGAGGTAAGGAAGGAATGCATCCCAAGCATATCCAACAGCTAAATTTTATCTTGGGCCTTACATTTTCCAACAGAGAGGGACCTGGGGCTGCTCCTCCTCTACACTCTATGGGTATTCACCTTGACAGGGAATCAAATAGGTGCCATTTGGTCCAAATTCCCCCAGTAGGCCTCAGATGTCACAGGAGAACACAGCTGCAGAAGAATCCACACATTTTGTGGGTAGGAGAGATAGTGTTAGCTGGGGAGCTGAATAGGAGAAAAGAATACAAACCTTGCATAAGATATTAGAATCAGTAAAAAATATCCTGCTTAGAGAGGTTACCATTTTCTTTTCACCTTGAAACTTATGTGGTAACAAGTTTAGAAAAGACTTCTCAAGAGAAGGAAAACTTACCAGAGAAGTGAAAACAGAAACTTGAGGGGTGGGAGACACTCTGCATATGATTTCAATGAAACCAAAGACTTTTCTCATTAAAGTGTTTTATGATCTGCGGCACACATGTACATGACACCATACGGGCTAGCTGTGAATAAGGCTTAGGGCTTGTGCCAGGACTCTGATCAAACAAAAGAAACTCTTTGAGGGTGACTCTTGGGTACCAGAGCAGGAGGGCCCAGATTCTGTGTCCCTTTCATCTGAAAATATTTACCAAACTTGCCAAAAGCATCACCCCATATGGAAAATAAGGAAGGAGGAGGCTTCCCAGTGTTTGTGGCAGGCCCCGAGCAGATCAATAGCCCGGAACCCTCGGCAATATTATTTTTATTTTACTCGCCACAGCTCGTAAATGTAAACACATCCCTTTCCGTGTGAGACTACTTACTTTTGTTGTTCAATACAGTATGGTACAGATAAGATAATTATTGGCCTAAATGAAGCCAGTGGTACCATATGCTATCTTGACCCAACCATTATATTCCAGCAGACCAATAGGGCAGGTCTGGATAACCACCGAACAAGAAGATTTCAAGTCAGGAGATTTTATTTTAACGTGCTTGGGGATGTATGGAGCCTCTTGTTTTCTGTCAGGCAGTTAATGAGACCTCGTTTTTGCTACCTGATTATGCAAAATGAACAAAGACTATACACAATGGTTTCTCCCATCTGGTGAATAATGCAATATAATTATTTAATTAGGGCCTCGTACCATGTGCACAAGAAAAATGGAGCCAAGCACATCAACCTAAGCACACCCCAAGGAACTGTTACCCAACACTTGGTATTCTGTTCATTACTTCTGTTTATTTACTGTCCACGGAATCAAAAAGATTTTTCTGACATCATAAAGAGGCAGAATGAGGCAAACTTAAGCAGGATTTATTCTTCAATTATATTTCCTTGAAATCAGAAATAAAAAAGCTGTGTATCATTTTTATTGGTTTACAAGCCTCCAGTCATGGCAGAGACCTTCTTTCTCTGCCTTCCTCTCCCATATATTCTTTGTCTCAGCTCAGCAGTGTGTCTGGAGCCCCTCCTCCTTGCCATAGGAAACTATCACCATTTTAAGGTCACGCTAGCTTTTGTTATGTAAATTCTATTTTCATATGGCTTTTCTATTTCTAGTCATCCTTCAGTATTACCAGCAAACGGCACTCAAAATTGAACAAACATGAAAAGGGGACCCAGATACCTTGGATTTATTTTTCCTCACCTGGGGATAGCAGCAGAAATTTGAATATTTATGCTCATGAAGATCTAGGTGGAATTTTTTTTTTTGATAATAGGTTTACTTATTCTCCCCAAAGGAGAAAAGTCATTCTTAATTTTCAACGTTCATCTTTACATTTCCTTCACTTTTTGAAAAGATTTGTCATTATTTCATTATTCAAGGTATGTCCCTAAAGGAAGAGGACAGGAAGAAGTGAGAGAGAGGATATGGAGGAGGGAGATGGAGAGAGTGTGAGGGAGGAAGGAAGGAAGGAAGAGAAAGAAAAAGAAAGTAACTGCCTGTAACTGACTGTAGGAAGAAAGTATTTAGGGTATGTAGGATTAGGAATTTTGAAATATGTGAAAATTTCCTGTTTGCTTTTTTTTAAATCCAAGAAATCTACAGAGATCTGCTGTGTTATTACTCCACCCTGATACACTGATAGAAACTCATTAGCTTGTCGTAAAAGACTTCTTTTCTTACTTAGTAAACTTTATTCCTTACCCTCGCTTTCTTCATCTCTAAAATAGAGGCATAATCATGTCTATGCTATCTACTCTATGTGGTTGTCATAAGGATCAATTCAAATAATGTATGTTAAGTTCTTTGTAAATCTTGAAGCACTATAAAAATATCAGCTATAATTATTAGCTTTATAAGCATTAGGGTTAGGGACTAGACCTGTGATTTCATTAATTCTATATGGAACTCCCAGGTGAAAGAATTCCCTCCACTAATGCAGTTCTCTGCCATTAGTAGTCTTAGACCAGGGGTGGAGAACCTGCAACCTCAAGGCCTTCTAGATCCTTGGATACTGCCTTTTGACTGAGTTCAAGTTTTACAGACCAAATCCTTTTATTAAGGGGATTTCTTCTGTGAATTTGGATTCAGTCAAAGGGCTGCACTTGAGGACCTAAAGAGCCACATGTGGCCTTGAGGCCTGGATTCCCCACTCATGTCTTAGCTGCCTCGAATACTGAGTTAAGTGACTTGCCTGGGGTTATATAACCAACATATGTCAGGGGCCAGGCTTAAACCCAAACCTTCCTGATTCCAAGGCCAGCGCTCTTTCCACTATAGCCCTCTGCCTTACACTATCATTATTATTATACTCTGCTTGTTGTTATTACTGTCATTGTCTTCCATACTCTCCTGAAGAGAGGTCATTCTCTAAGTATAAGGGAAGTGTTTAGAGATGAGGGGTCTGGACTCTTTTGTGACCCTAGGGAGCCTGAAACTATCATGTCAGCTCAACTTATGAAATAAACAATCATCTGTTAGTCTAGTGATTTTCATCCCAAAATTTTTCCTGAGATTTTTTGATGCTTCTGCTGTGCTTCGTAGGCAGATGCAATTGATTCATGTTTTCTTGAGCAGTTTGAAACCTCCATGATCAAAACTCCTATGGTGGTACAGAGCAAGATGGGTAAAGAAAGCCCTCACCTAAACTGAAGTTGGAAAATCATTGGTAGGTGATATAGTAGCCAGCATATTGGGCTTGGAGCCAGGAAGGCCTGGATTGAAATCCTGAATCAGATAATTAATAACTGTATGACCCTGGACCAATCTCCTTTGTGTTTCCAATATCATCTATCTCACAGGGTGGTTGGCAGGATCAAATAAGGTAATAAATGAAAAGTACTTTGTATGCCTTAAAGCATAATATACATGTTAGCTATTACCATTACAAACTCCTTGGTTCATACCTGACTTTCCCCCCGAAAAGAGATGTCATATTTGAAGAATATCTTTAGATGAGGGCAGCTAGGCGGCACAGTGGATGGTACACTGGTCTTGAAGTCAGGAGGACCTGAGTTCAAATCTAGCCTCCAACACTTATTAGCTGTGTGATCTGGAGCAAGTCACTTGATCCTGATTTTTATATATATACAATATCAGATGGTAAGATGACTCACTAAAGGTCATCCCATGAGTATGGGGCAGCACAAGTTAAGTCCAGTAGCCTTATTCTTTCTTCTTTAATCAAGCACCTTGCCTTACCCTTTGGTGTGTGGCTTCCTTCCACAGATACCTAGCACTTTATGCATATAAGCCACAGAAGAATGATGAGTTGGAACTACGTAAGGGGGAGATGTACCGAGTCATTGAGAAGTGTCAAGATGGCTGGTTCAAGGGAACATCCCTGAGAACTGGGATCTCTGGAGTCTTCCCAGGAAACTACGTGACTCCTGTCTCCAGGTGAGGAGAATAAAGCAAATAGTCTTGCTTTTTGAGTTACAGCAGTCCCCTCCACACTTTTCTTCAAGGCCCAAAAGATAACAGAAAATGCGAGATTATACCGTAATTGTAAGTATCTAGAAGTCATCTTTGTTTGACTTTGGGAAGAATGGTGAAATTTTTTTAAAGGGAACTGACAGAACTTTTTCACTCGCACCTTTTAGCTAATATCGGACTAAATTTCCCTTCTACATCTGGGAACGTACTGAAGAAGCCTTCCATGCTCGCCTTCCTAGCTTTGTTTTGGCATGGAAATACTTTAGAGGAATGCATCTAGGAAAATGCCCAGTTTTAATACAATCCAAAACTCTAACAACCCAGGCTCTCAATTGAGAGAATGCTTGCAGTACCAGTCCATTTGTCATTCCAATCCGTTTGCATGAGGGAGGGCTCATGATTAATCAGAAAGAACACTGACTCTAGAATCAGGGGGAATGGGTTCAAATTCTTCCTTTCATAATTATAACCTTGGGTAAAGCATGTCTTTCTGGGCCTCAGTTTTCTCATCTGTGAAATGGGGATGAGGGGCCTGCCTAGATAGTTTTAAGGTCCTGTTTAGTTCTAAATATAATTCAATAAGCTATCTTCCTAATTATATTTTACTTAGTATCTGATAAGTTACTTAAAGGCAGTTGACCTAGTTGAGCTTTAAGGTCACTTCCATCTGTGAAATTCTCCTAACTAGCTCAGAGACAGTAGTTAATAATAGAGGAAAAGAGTGTTAACTCATTTTGCATTAAAAATCCACAACAGGTAAAAATGTGAGAATATTCTCACTGAATGAAACAAATTGATTCCACAAAAGCAGAGTACTTGGTGAAACATTAGCGTTCCATAGGCATGGTATTATAAATCATTGGCCAAATTGTGTCCTTGTACAGTTGCATGAAATTATTGAGAGAGTTTAATGTAATATATTAATTATGATCTTTTTAAATATATGGGGTCTGACTGTGCGCAGAAGCAAATTAACCCAAAGCAGAGAGTCAGGAGTAGACTTTGCATGCCTCCTGCATTGGGCATCTATTACATACTAGGCACAAGAGCATACCTTAGGCCTAAGGTCATTAAGTTCCCAATGTCATTGAGGAGACATTTCATTTATGTATATATATATGCACACATACATATATATATATACACACATACATATATATATATATATATATATATATATTCATTCTTTATATATATTTTAGGGCAGGCTGGGTTTCCCTACCTCACCAAGGCTAGAAGAACAATACCTATTTTTAGGCCTGATCCCACCATTAATTAGCACAGGAACTTTGACATGCCCCATTTCCTACCTGGGCCAATTGACCCCTCCTTGGGTAACCTGGTGGTCCACATTCCCACAAACATAGACGTCCTCCCAGGGATTCATCAAAGTGATGCTGAACCTGGTATGGATACCCAATCACAGTAGCCCACTGCAGATCAGAAGGCTTGAGCTCAAGAGATCGACTAGTCAATATCACCTTCCCCGGGATCTGGGATTACAGATGTGCGCCACCACGTACATATGGCTGAGACAGGTGAGTGTAACCAAAAAAAAAATTTATTTGGTACCTTCTCTTTGCAAGGACTGGACTCAACAATAGGGAAGCCACAAACAGTACTAATATACCTGAACATGGACTAACTACACATAATAAGTCATATTTTACAGCTCATCAGACTTATATAGAAGTTAATGAACCCCTTTTTAGTTAGGAGATTGGAGAGATAACTAAGTGATTTATCTCAGATTGTTGAGTTTACCCATTTATATTCCTTAGCCAGGGGTTCTTACACTGTGATATCTAAATCAATCAGCTAGTATTTATTTAGTGTCTACTATGTGTCAGGCACTATTCTCAGTGCTGGAGATTAAAATACAAAGAATGAAATAATCCCTACTCACAGTGACCTAACATTCTCATGGAATTCTCAAGGACTTTCTTTTTTGGGTAGTCTTTTGGGCCACCCTGGACCACACTGACCTCTTCTCTCCTTCACGTGTGACATTCCATCTCTCATGTCCGTACATTTGCCCTAGCTGTCCCCTAGGCCTGGAATGAACACTCTCTTCACCTCTACCTTATAGCATCCCTGATTACCTTCAAGATGGAACTTGAGTGTTACCTCCTACATAGTACCCTTCTTCAGCCTCCTACTGCTAGTCATTGGTCCTCTTCAAGAACAAAGGATGAGGGCGGCTAGGTGGGGTAGTGGATAAAACACCGGCCCTGGAGTCAAGAGGACCTGAGTTCAAACTGGCGTTCAGACATATAACACTTACTAGCTGTGTGACCCTGGGCAAGTCACTTAACCCCATTACCTAGAAAAAAAAAAAAGAAAAGAACAAAGGATGAACAACAACCCCTAGTGCCCTCCCTTTCAAATTACCTGGTATTTAATTACCATTTATTTATTCTCTTTTTGTGTAAATGTGTATATATCCACACACACATACACACACACACACACACACACACACATATATATGTATGTATATATGCAAATAGCGATATAAAGGCAAAGATGAAGCAGTCCTTGGCCTAACAGAGTTTACATTCTATCTTAAAAGAGAATATATATGTATGTGTGTGTATGACACATTCTTTCTCACAGTAGAATGTAAACTCCCTTAGGCCAGGGATTGTTTCATTTTTATCTTTATATCTCTATTCTCCAGCATAGTTCCTGGCACATTTGTTGTGGAGTCATTTTTCAGTTGTGATCAATTGTTCATGACTTCCATTTTTCTGGGAGAGGGGTGTTGGCAGAGAGGGGGTTTGCCTTTTCCTTTGATAGCTCATTTTATAGATGAGGAAACCGAGGCAAACAGGATTTAGTGACTTGCCCAGGATCACACAGCTAGTAAGTGTCTGAGACCAGATTTGAACTCAGGAAGATGAGTCTTCCTGACTCCAGGCCTGGCACTCTATCCACAGTGCCACCTAGCTGCCCAGTGCCTGGCACCTAGTAGACTCTTAATAAACCTTTCTTGACTGACCATGGGCATAAGAACTTGAAGATTCAGAGGTCCAGGGAGGTAATATCAGATCAAGTCACACCCTTCACATGATCCACAATAAGGACATGTTAGAAAACCACAAAGTAGACAGCAAAAGCATGTGGGGCAGGTGGATTTTCCCCATGGCTTATCTGTGTCAAATGAGAGAGAAAGGAAGCATGTTTGGTTTCTAAATTCTCCCTCCTCTGTTTTGATAGCACTTTTTTAATTGGTGTGCAATAACTTCCCCAGATGTTAGCATTCCAGTGCTAGATTTTAAAGAAGGAAGATCTGAGTATTGGTTTCAAATGCCAGTGTTAGCTGGCTGTCTTTTAGCTCCTACCATCCCCCCCAAAAAAAATATTTCTCCTAATTCATTGCAATCCTTTGGCAAAATAACCTTGAAAGTTCACCTGCAGCTGAGCAATGTCCAATGACAGGAGATATAGCAACAAATGCCAACAGTGTATTTTTGTTTCCCATTTGGAAGCCACTTGAGTCAGTGAAAATAATTGGTTCTGACAGATCTAGAGTTGCATTTCAGTCAATGAAGATTAACACTACTCCCTCTTAATGCTTAAACTGCTCGTTAACCTACATTCCTCCACCTGGATTTGACAAAATAACTTGGCTATGAAATAAATGAACAGAATGTGGTAGGGGAGTGCCATTTTGGGAGTCTGAGAGCTGACCATGTCATCAAATAGATCTGCGCCTAAGCATAAAGAATCTTTGGAAGGGAAAAATATCATCATTTGTCACTAGAAGGTCTGGTTTATACCAGGCCAATCATAGCTCATTTTTGGGGGATCTGTGAAATCGTGATTTTCCATAATGTCAAAGGATTTTGCATTTAATGGCATCTTAAAGATCACAGAATCTGAGAGTTGGAAGGAACCTCACAGGCATCTAGTTTAACTGATACCCAGAAGGAATCCCCATTATCACATAGTAGTTCTCTGTCCTCTACTTGAGAACCCTTAAGGATGGAAGACCTACCATCTCTCAAAGAAATCCCACTCTGCTTAGGAATTTTTTTTCTGTTATCAAGATTAAATTTATATTTTTTAAATTTATGTTTGTATAAATATATTTATATTTTTTAAATTTATATTTTTTGTCTTCTACCCATTGGGACAGCTAGGTGGCAAAGTGGGGAGAGTGCTGGGCCTGGAGTCAGGAAGACCTGAGTTCAAATCCAGCCTCCCACACTTAACTAGCTACGTAACCCCAGTCAGGTCACTTAATCCTGTTCATCTCAGTCCCTCATCTGTAAAATGAACTTCAGAAGGAAATGACAAATCACACTACTATCTTTGCCAAAAAAAAGAAAGAACCAAATGGGGTCACAAAGAGTAGGACACAAATAAAAAATGACTTGGCAACAAGAAGAATCCATTGCTGCTGGTTTGCCCTTTAGGACTAAGCAAAATAAATCTAAGCCCTCCTATATATAACAGCCCTTCAGTATTTGAAGACAGCTATCTTGTACCACTCCCATCCATCCCCAGTCTTCTCTTCTCCAGACTAAATAGACCCAATTTTTTAAACTAATCCTCATATGAGATGAGCTCAAGGCCCTTCACTATATTGGATAACCTCCTCTGGATATTATTCAACTCATCAGTGTCCTTCATATGTGCCCAGGACAGAACACAATCTCCAGATAAGGTCTGATGAAGGCAGAGAATAGTGGTAGGATCATCTCTCTATTCCTGGAAACAGTGCCTCTCACTGCATCCATTCTCCTCAACCCACTCCCTCTAGAGACACCTGGACTCCTCTGGAGAGCCTCTAAAGTCAAATAATTATGCTTCCACCTTATCTTTTCTACAGACAGGCCTTCTCATCATTTCCTGGCCATTTCCAGATCATGGTACCTCCATTCTGGCCATCTTCTTCAATATCAATCACCATCACCACTAGAAATACCTGGCCTCTGCTAGGTGAATTTGTTTTCCATATCTTACTCTGGGGTCAGGTTTCCATGTCACTTCCCAGCCATTACCAAACCATGCTGCCTCTCCTTTTTCTAATTTCCCTTCATGGTTTTTTTTTTTCATTAACAAGTAAGCTCCTTGAGGACAGGTACTGCCTTACTTGCTTGTGTTTATATCCATAGCACTTAGTATAGTTCCTGGCACAAAGTAAGTACTTAAGAAATGCTTTATCATTCATTCATTCAGCCCAAAATCACATTAGCTTTATTGACTGCCACATGTCCCTACTAACTCATACTGAGTTTGCAGACTACTTAAACAGCCCAGATCTTTCTTGGAACAACCACAGTCTGACTGTGCCTCCCTTATCTTGTACTTGTGAAGCTGATTTTTTTTATATCCAAATGTAAGTGCACCCTATCCCTATTGAATTTCATCTTAGAGATTCAGCCCAGTGCTCTAACCTGTCAAGATCATTTTGAATCCTGACTCATCTGCTGTGTTAGCTCCCATCTGCAGATTTGATGACTGTGCCATCCATGCCTTCTCCAAGTCATTGATTAAAAATGTTACAGAGCCCATTGCCAAGCACAGATCCCTGGAGGGTTCTATTGGAAATCTCCTGCCATATGGACATTGAAACATTAACTGCATCTCAGTCTGGTCAAGTCTGAACCTATCTATTGTCAGCTTGTCCAAATCTTACCATCTTATTCAAAAGAATAGTAGGAGATACTTAATCAGACACCTTGCCAAAGTTTATTTAAACCATGGGTCAGGTGGATGGCTCAGTGGATAGAGCACTGGGCTTGGAATCAGGAAGACATCTTCCTGAGTTCAAATTTGGCCTCAGACACATAATAGCTATGTGACTCTGGGCAAGTCATTTCACTCTGTTTGCCTCAGTTTCCTCATCTGTAAAAGGAGGTGGAGAAGGAAATGGCAAACCACTCCAGTATCTTTGTCAAGAAAACCTCAAATGGGATCGTGAAGGGTCAGACATGACTGAAATGACTAAACAACAACAGCAAAGCTAAACCTTATCCACAGAATTCTTCTCCTCTCCTAAGTTTAGTTACCGTATCAAAAAAAGGAAATAAAAAAGGAATCAAAGTCAAGCTCACTAGCTTATACTGTGTAGTCTTTGTTCCCCTCCCTTTTTTTGGTGATTATCAGATTCAATGTTTTCGTTCCTAGAGAAGGAAACTGAAACCTAGAGTATTTAAGTGATTCTTCTAAGATTCCATAGATTTTAAGTAGCAGTTCTAAGATGTGACCTTAATCCTTTGGTTTTCCTCTAGAATCCAGTGATTTCCCTATTTCCCGCCACCTCCCACCCCCATACCACACTGCCTTCCTTTGTACATAGAGATAAAGGTAATTATTTTCCAATGTAAACTACATAACTAAATTTTATTAGAGCCCTCACAGAAGAATTAAGTTCAACATACTAATTGTTGATATAGTACTCTCACTCCATTAACCTTAGGTTGGGATCAGTGTGTAAGATCCTTCCCTACTATGAAAATAGATTTCCTGGAGGGAAAAGTCTCAGACAAGAAGGTCAGTCCCCCTGCTTTTCAGTCAATCAGCTTTTCGACCCTAAGTTAAGTCTCCATTTGCTCCATTCATCCTTTTTATTGTTTTCTCTTTTCTTTTACAAGGCAGGATTTTCTCGTATTCTTAGAGTGAATCATTCATTAACTCATGAAAAATGCCACCACCACCACCCCAAATGCCACCTACAGATCATAAAACATTCTCATTTATTTAGGGGGCATTTTAACTCTTAACTGATTAGGATAAGCATCATTTTAGGTAGCATCACTACACTGGACCTGAAGTCAGGAAAACCTCACTTAAAATCTGACCATGGCTTGGACACTTACTAGCTGTGTGACCCTAGGCAAATTTCCTCATCTGTAAAGTGGGGATAATAATAGCATCTCTCTTCCAGGATTGTCATGAGATCAAATGAGATAATATTTGTAAAGTGCTTAGCACAGTGCCTAGCACATAATAAGCACTATGTAAATGTTAGCTATTATTATTATTGATTATAATCAGAATAGAGGCAGCAGAAACTAGTGGATAGTGTGCTAGAATTTGAGTTAAGATCTGGATTCATATCTCATCTTTTACATTTCCTAGCTATGTAACTCTGAACAATTTCTATGTGCCTCTAATGATCTTTTAGTATTTAACTACTAATTCTTAATTTAAAGGGGTCATAATCTGAGTTTGTAGAATGAGTTCTATGGAACTCATCAAGCATTCCTCAAGCTGATGAAATAACTGTTCCCAAAAAATAGTTGAAGCTACAAGATTAAAAGTAATACAGTTGAGGCCATTCTTAATATGATAAGAAATATATCTAAAGACAAAAGTTAGCATTATTTATAGTAGGCATGCACTAGAAGCTTAGACAATACATACAGAAGTAAAGCAAGGGTGTCTTCTTTTCCCATTTTTATTCAATATAGTTTTAGATAAGTTAGTAATAGCAAATTGGGCAGCTGGGCATCACAGTGTTTAGAGTGCCAAGTCTAGGGTTGGGAAGATTCATCTTCCTAACTTCAAACCTGGTCTCAAACAATTACTAGCTATGTGACCCTGGGCAAGTTATTTCACTTTCTTTATCTCAGTTTCCTCATCTGTAAAATGAGTTGGAGAAAAAATGGCAAACCATTCCAGTACCTTTGCCAAGAAAACCCCAAATGAGATCACAAAGAGTCAGACTCAACTGAAAACAACAGAGCAAGTCATAGAAACTAGACAAGAAAAAGAAATTAAAGCTATAAACAAAGACAAAGAGGAGACAAAATGTCTTTGCTGATTACAAACTGGCAATTCATTTAGAAAACACAGAGAATCAACAAAGAAATTAATAGAGCTAAGAGCTTTAGTAAAGTATCAGGATGCAAAAAAAAAAAATCCATGGAAATCATACATTTCTTTTCAAAGTTTCATCTGTAGGCTTTTGAGAGTCCTCCAAACCCTTTAATGGGGGCCACAAGGTCAAAACTATCTTCATAATAATACTGACATAATTTACTTATGAAAGTACTTCCTCCTTTTCTAACTACATATCTGTGGGAAGCCAGATTTTCTTCATATAATTCAACCAAAATAACCTATCACAACATATTGAATTCAGAAGCAGATATGAGAATCCAGCTGTCTTTTGGTAAGCCAGATATTAAAGAGATTTGCAAAAATATGTAAAAGAATGTCACTCTTCTTACTAATTTTTTTCTTTTGACAAATAGTTATTTTTCATAAAAATATGTTATTTATGTTCATATGTAATGGGTTTATTATTTTAAATTATTTAATAAATAAACTATCAGTTTTTATTTCAAATATGGTAAATATCAATAGATATAAGTCACATAAACAATAGTTCTTTGCATTTTAAAGAATGTTAAGGGGTCCTGATACCAAAAAGTTCAAGAACTGTGCTATACAGCAATAACAAAATCCAGTAGGAAATAATAGAAGGGGAACTCCTATTTAAAATGATTACAAAATGTACCTGGGAGTCAGTCTACCAAGGTACTCTCAAGACATTACAATTATAAAATATTCCTTAAACAAAACTGAATGCTGTGAAATTATAATGACTACAATATGCCCCTGGAGGAGAGATAAGAATATGTATTCCCTCCCTTCTTTGGAGAGGCAGGACACTATGGATATAGAATATTGCATATACTTTCAGACTTGCTTTACTTGTTGGTTAGTTTTGCTGAACTGTCTTTTTTCTCTTTTAATTCTCAGTTACAAGGGATGATTCACAGTTTAAGGAATCAGGAGGGACATTTTCAGAAATGAAAGTGATATAAAAACCAACAAAAATCAGAAAACAATTTTTGAATAGAAATAAAGTTATATCCATTTTTAGAGAAAAGATAAAAGAGTAAAGGGATGGTGGGTGGGGTAGGAATCTTTGTACATGTACCCTTAATCACATAGTACCCATCATACCAAAACCTATTCAAGTTTTTATGGGTTTCTTACCCTCCAATAACCTTTAAGCTCAGTCAGTAGAATGTAAGATCCTTAGAGAAATGAGCCATTTCTTTTTTTTTCCTCTTTTTTTTTTATCTCTGCATCCCCAGTGCTGACCACAATGGCTGATACATGGAAGTGCTTAATGCATTCACGTTCAGTTGAATTTGGGGGTTTAGAAAAAGGGAAGAAGAAAGTATGGTGAATTACTAGAAGCTACATGAAAACTTCTCACACTAAGGAAAATTTTGAAGGCTCCATCACTGGACCATTCTCAAAGGCCCTAATACAAAACAGATTCACTTCTATCAGATCAGTTTTATGGCTCATGGGAAAATCATTTAATCTCTTTTTATTCAATTTCTTCATCTACACAGTGAAGATAATATCTACATTACCAACCTCACAGAGTTGAGGTTCAAATGAGATTAAGTATGTGAAATGCTTTATAAAGTATAAAATACTATATAAATATCACCTATTATTATTATAGGTTTCCTTCTCTGTTGGTGTCTCACTGAAGTATTGTCAGTACTGATAGAATAAATAATAGGCTTTGAGTTTCCTTCAAATGCACTGTTTTAGCAAAGCTGTTCAGCACTTTTGGTGTGGTCTTGCAAATAAGTAACAATACTGCACCAGCCCTCTTTATTTTGTTTGTTTTTATTACCTCTTAGCATGAAAGGCAGTTCGACAGGTAGCAGATGCAATCAAATCAGCATTCCTTGCTAGTTTTCTGACTAAGGTCCTCATAAGGAGCTATTTTCAGAGCTGTTACAATGGTTTAAGAAAAGCCCCATCCCATCTTGACAGTTGAATGCTTGTTGATGAGACCTTTTATTTTTCCATATCCACTAAACATAAGTATTGCATTCAGGCTCAAGGGACCTTCTTTCTGATTGAAGCCCTGACCCCATGTTACAAAACCATCACTTGTGAATATGTCACTGTCATGGCACAAGATGGGCCCTTTTCCAATTTGTCTCCATTCTGTTTTGGGACTGAATATTAGGCAGATGTTTCCCCAGCTACTAGTTGTCACCTCAGTGTCCCTGGGACCAGATATAATGTTTTTGGTTCCTCTAGCTACTTTTCTTAGAAAACCTAGGAATCCACTACATCGCTGCAATTCAGTGTCCAGAAACAGCATAAGGAATTAGCACAGGGAGGAATACTTTGAAGGTAGTTCTGCCAACTCCTTCCTTTTGGATTTCTTAAACACTTTCAACTGAGTTTCATTTTAAAACTTTGATGTAAAAAATATCAGTTCCTGGTCTTGAAATTCAACAGCCCTGGACATTCCTGATCAAGGCACAGAAATGTCCTCTGTTCCATTTCCCAGAAGTTTTGGTCAAAGGCCTTTGGAAATGGAATGAAGGATGTGTCCAGACGGAATCAACTAATTGTTGGATTGCCCCATCCCTTCCATAAAACATCCTGATCAGATGAAGCTGAGTCATTAGTTTCATCTAGATGTGGTCAGAGTTTTTTTGTTTTTGTTTTTGTGTAATTTTAAGAATTAATTAGGATCATAGAACTGGAAAGGACTTTAGAGGTCATCTAGTCTAAACTAAGTAACATATACATAAGGAAATGGAGATTCAGAAAGGTGAATTGATTTGTCTACAGTCACAGGTAGTAATTTGTAGAACCTAGGTTGTGAACATTGGTCCTCTGACTCCAAATTCAACATTCTTTTGACTATGCTTTCTTCCCTAAAGCAAAAAACTCTGCTGTTTCCTGATTTATTTTTGGTAAAGGTTCATTTCTCTGTTATGTTCTCCAGAGCATTCCTATTGAGAACAGGGGCATCATAAATTTTCCAAGAGTCATCTTATTGGCCTGGTCTCATCTAAGAATGAACATTGTTCGAGTGTGAAAATTTCTCTCAAAATGTTTTCATGACCAGACCTTCCAGGACCATTTACATGACCTTCTACTTTTAGGTCCTACAAAGAGCTGATGGTGTTTCTCCCTATAGATGACCTGCCTGGTAAGTCTGCTTCAGAATCCTTTCACCTTATTCCATTCTGCTGTATTTCGCAGGGTTCCTATAGGAGGAGCTGGGCAGCCTCGGAATAATATTCCTGGAGGGTCTCCGCTGGCTAAAGGGATGGCAGGAGCTGCTCTTCCAGGAGGTGGAAGCCTGACCAACCCAGCCACTACTGTCAGACCCATTGTTCCACTCACTGCACCTCAGACCCATCCCCAGCACCAGGCAGCTTCTCCTCCTTTGAGCAATTGTCTGAGGCATTCAGCTCAGCAGGCAGCCAGTCAGTCTCGAAGTGCCATGCAGATAGGTAAGTATGCTGATTAACTTGTACCTGTTACTTCATATTCTGTATCATCAGGGTTTGACAGGCAGGAGTCCCTGATGCATAAGCCTTCTGAAAAAAAAATTTTTTGACCTATCTCTCAGCTAGCCTACTGTAGGGGGAAGTTTCATTTGCTTATCATAGTCATAAACTTCTGTTAATCTTGGGGAAGTTTACTTGGTTTTATCAAATTATTCTATTGCAGCAGCTGAAACAGATTAGAGAATTTACAAATATTTACACTTTTATTGTAGCCAGAGAACAGAATCGACTAATAAGATTAACACTGGCGCCTACAATCAACCCATGGATGAGGCAATAGTTGTTCAATCACACAGCACTTTCCATATGCCATCTAGTTCAAAATCTCCCAGTTAGGCAGTATATCACAGAACAGATGATAAGGAAGCCCCAGATCTCAGAGGGGCTCCATCTCAGAAGTGTGTCTAAGAACATGATGTGGGAGATTGAAGAAGATGGGTATCATATTGATGTTTTTTGTTTATGTTTCAGTCTCATCCACAGCCAGACTGACTCTGTTAAGAGGGCTAGCTTGCCTCTGGATGGCATGAGATGAAAAGAAATAATTGGGTGGGTCTTGGAGGCAAAAAAAAAAAAAGTAAACAGCTTGTTTTGAAAGCAAAGTGTTGTGCTAGTGAGTACTATGTGGGGCTGGACTCCTCTGAAGATGCTAGGGGCTGAAGTTGTATAATGATCTTAAGATGCTGTGCTAAGTAGCATGGCACTGTCAGAATAATAAAAAACACATGGATGTAACCTTGTCCCTTTTAAATGAAGCAGATTTTCCCTTTCTTTATCTTTCCTACCCCAGCCTAGGAAATGGTTGGTTGGCTTGAATTGAGATGATAGCTATTTTTAAGTATGTGAAGGGCTGTTATAGAAAAGGAGAGATTCAATTTTGGCCTCTTAGGCCTGAGAAGCCAGACTAATTTCCCTATTTGGAGAACAAAGGCAATTCTGCAGTGTGATTAAAAAAAGAAACCATGAAGCCATATACCCAGAGGGAATAGCCTGTAATCCCACCAGAGTGATGACTGGTAGAATCAGAGAAACTGGGGTAAACATATCACTGTTCATAGAACTGGTAGAGACCTGAGGGGATCATCTTGCCCACTGCATACATGAACAGACATCCCCACTACAGCATTTTCTGACAAGTGGTCATCTACTTAAAGACTTTCCAGTGATGAGGAATCTGATGAGGAAACCATCCAAGAACAACCTTTTCCATATTTTATTGTTGTTTAGTTGTTACAGTTGTGTCCAACTCTTCACGACCCCATTTGGGGTTTTCTTAGCAAAGGTACAAGAGTGGTTTGCCATTTCCTTCTCCAGTTCATTTTACAGATAAGGAAACTGAGGCAAACAGAGTTAAATGACTTGCCCAGGGTTACACAGTTCGTAAGTGTCTCAGGTCACATTTGAATTCAGGGCTTCCTGACTCCAGGCCCAGTGCTCTATCTCCATTGTGCCACCTAGTTGCACCTTTCCATATTGTGTTACTTAGTCATTTTTCACTCATGTCCAGCTCTTCATGATCCCATTTGAGGTTTTCTCAGGAAAGATATTGGAATGGTTTGCCATTTCCTTCTCCAGTTCATTTTATAGATGAGAAACTGAGGCAAACAGGGTTAAGTGATTTGTCCAAGGTCACACACCTAGTAAGTGTCTGAGACCAGCTTTGAACTCATGAAGAAGAGTCTTTCTGACTCCAGGACTCTATCCACTGTGTCACCTAGCTGCCCCTTTCATTAGACAGTTCTAATTGGGAGGCAATTTTTATTTCATGCTCTGCCAAAATCTTCCCCACTCCTAGCTTTCACCTGTTGCTTCTATGTTGTTGTTTTTTTAAATTTATTTTTCTTAACAATCATTTATTTTAAATTTTGAGTTCCAAATTATTTCCCTCCCTCCCCTCACCTACCCATTGAGAAGGCAAAAAAAAATGGGATATAAATTGTCCATATGAAATCACGCCAAACAGTTCCATATTAACCATGTTGGGGGCGGGGGGAGTAAGAAAAATAAAGTGAAAAATTATGCTTCAATCTGCACACAAAAGTTCATCAGTTTTCTCTCTGGATATAGAAAGATTTTTCTTCATGAGTCCTTTGAAACTGTCCTGGATGATTGTCTTGAACAGAATAGCTAAGTCTTTTACAGTTGACTATCATTACAATATTGCTGTTACTATGTGCAATGTTCTCCTGGTTCTGCTCACTTTACTTAGCATGAGTTCATATTAGACTTCCCAGGTTTTTCTGAAACTATTCTGCTCATCATTTCCTATAGCACAGTAGCATTGTTATAATCATATGCTACAACTTGTTCAGTCATTCCCCAATTGATGGGTATCCCCTCAATTTCCAATTCTTTGCCACCAGAAAAAGAGCTGCTATAGATATTTTTGCTATAAATAAAAACATTTTTGTACTTATAGGTCTTTTTCCTCTTTATTTGATCTCTTTGGGATACAGACCCAGTAGTGATGTTGCTGAGTCTAAGGATACAAATGATTTTATGGCCTTTTGGATATAGTTTCAAATTTCTTTCCAGAATAGTTGGATCAGTTCACAACTCCATCAATAGTGCACTAGTGTGCATTTGCAACAGTGCATTTCTACATCCTTGCCAACATTTATCATTTTCCTTTTCTGTCATATTAGCCAATCTGATAGATATGAAGTGGTACCTCAGAGTTATTTTAATTTGCATTTCTTTAATCAAAAATGATTTAGAGCATTTATTCATATGACTATAGAGAGCTTTGATTTCTTTGCTGAAAACTTCCTGTTCATGTCTTTTGACCATTTATCAATTGGGGAATGACTTGTATTTTCATAGATTTCATTCAGTTCTCTATATATTTGAGAAATGAGGCCTTTATCAAAGATGCTTATTGTGAAAAATTTCCTGTTTCCTGCTTTCTTTATAATTTTGGTTGCATTAGGTTTGTTTGTGCAAAAACTTTTAAATTTTATATAATCAAAATTATCTATTTTACATTTTGTAATGCTCTTTTTATCTTCTTTGGTCCTAAATTCTTCCCTTACCCATAAATCTGACAGATAAACTATTCCATGCTCTCTTAATTTGCTTATGTTATCAACCTTTATGTGTAAATCATGTACCCATTTTGACCTTATCTTGGTATACAGTGTGAGATGTTGGTCTATACCTAGTTTCTACCAGACTGCTTTCTGGTTTTCTCAGTAGTTTTTTGTCAAATAGTGAGTTCTTGTCCCAAAAGCTTGAATCTTTGCATTTATTAAATACTAGATTACTATGGTCACTTAATATTACTATGTATTATATACCTAATCTATTCCATTGATCTTCCACTCTATTTCTTAGCCAGTACCAGATTGTTTTCATGATTACCACTTTGTAATTCAGCTTGAGATCTGGCACTGCTATCTTCCTTAATATTTTTTTCCATTTGTTCCCTTGACATTCTTGATCTTTTGTTTTTCCAGATGAATTTTGTTATTATTTTTCCTAGCTTTATAAAATAATTTTTGGTAGTTTGATTGGCATGGCACTGAATAAGTAAATTAGGTTGAATTGTAATTTTTATCATATTTGCTCAGCTACCCATGAGCAATAATATTTCTCCAGTTGTTTAGATCTGTCTTTATTTGTGTGAAAAGTGTTTTGTATTTGTGTTCTTATAGTTCCTGAGTTCATCATGGCAGGTAGAGTCCCAAGTATTTTACATTGTCTATAGTTATTTTAAATGGAATTTCCCTATCTCTTGCTGCTGGACTTTGTTGGTAATATATAGAAATGTTGATGATTTATGTGGTTTTATTTTATGTACTGCAGCTTTGCTAAAGTTGTTCATTGTTTCAGCTAGGTCTTTAGTTGATTCTCTAGGGTTCTCTAAGTATACCTTCATATCATCTGCAAAGAGTTATAGTTTTGTTTCTTCATTGCTTTTTCTAATTCTTTCAAAATCTTTTTCTTGTCTTATTGCTATAGCTAGCATTTTTGGTATAATACTGAATCATAGTGGTGATAATGGGCATTCTTATTTCACCTTAGATCTTGTTGGGAAGGCTTATCCTCATTATAGATAATGCTTGCTGGTGGTTTTAGGTAGATACTACTTATCATTTTAAGGAAAGCTCCATTTATTCATATGCTTTCTAGTGTTTTTAATTTATAATATTATTATATCATTATAATATTCTTCACATTACTTGTTAACCAATCAGAGTCAATTGCCACCCTCAGGAACACTCACTCTTCCAAGGGCATATAAGTGTTGAGTGGATTCTATGAGGAGTCTTTGGCATTCTAGAGTGTCACTGACCCCTTTTGTTAATTATCTGCTAACATGATTAATAAATGATTAATTACCCAGAAACTATGTCTCAACATTTTATATATCATACTTAGGTCTCCTTGAGTCCATTGCTTCATCCACTATACCACAGTGTTTCGTAATAATTAGTTACCCTAGAAAATCATTCAACCCTCCATCAAAACAGCTGCATCCATAGCAATGGTAAGCAAGAAAAAATCCTCAGGTATATAGTTAAAGCATGTATAAAAATCCCTAATTGGGGGTACTAATTGAGTGTAAATAATTAAGTGTAATATTTTGTCAAAAGTTTTTTCTGCATCTATTAAGATAATCATATGTTTTTTGATATTGATATGGTCAATTATGCTGATTGTTTTCCTAATATTGAACCAGCCCTACATTCCTTGTATAAATCCCACCTGGTTATAGTATATGATCTTCATGATATCTTGCTCTAATCTCCTTGCTAGTATTTTCTTTAACATTTTTGCGTCAATATTCATTAGGGAAATTGGTCTATAGTTTCCTTTCTCAGTTTCTGTTCTTTCTAGTCTAGGTATCAGCACCACATTTATGTCATAAAAGCAATTTGGTAGGACTCTGTTGCTTCTAGTTTTTGCTTTCTCAGGCCAAAGAGGCCAAACTGAGTCCCTTCTGACACATGACAGCCCTTCACATGCTTGAAAATAGCTATCATTTAAATTCCAGCCAACCAGCATTTATTAAATGTTCATTATGGGCAGGACACTGTGCCAGATGATAGGACTACAGACACAAAAGTAAAGCAAACATCGCCTTTCCGGAGCCTGTGTTATAGTGGAAGAATACATGTGTACAGATAATTAATACAAGTTCATTTGAAGGGGAAAAGTGCACCAATGCATCCTCCCCTTCTCAGTCTTCTGTTCTCCTAGTTGTGTCAGTCTAGTTTTGTATGGCATAGTTTCTGCTTACCTCTCTATCCTGGTTACCTTCCTCTGGATTTACTACCTTGTGGCAATATCCTTCCTAGAATGTGTTGCCTAGAATGGAATATAATTTTCTCTATACAATCTAACAAGAGCAGAGTACAGAGAGACTAATCAATCAAAGTATATACTATGTGCCAGGCATTGTGCTCGATGATGGGGAGGCAAATAAAAAGAACGAAATAATCCCTACTTGGAAGGAGTTTACACTGCTTTCCTCTTGCATTGGCAGCCATAGATCCTCATTTCAGCAAGGAGAGACACACAGAGTGAAGTGTGCTTTGTACCTTTAAGAATATAAGGGTTGCCTCAGACCAAACACTTGACACTTACTAGCTGTGTGACCCTGGGCAAGTCACTTAACTCCAATTGCCCCCCCCGCCAAAAAAAGAAAAAAGAAGAAAAATAAAGTCAGAATATAAGGGTAATGTTGAGCATATTTTTAAGGCAGATCCCTAGGCGTATTTTCCTGGTTCTCTATACCTCCTGCCTTCCACTCACCCCCAATCAGGGAGTTTTATACATTATCTCAATAGATGCAGAAAAAGCTTTTAACAAAATAGTACATTCAATTATTTACTCAATTAATTACACTCAATTATCACCCCTCAATCAGGGATTTTTATACTTGCTTTAACTATATACCTGAGGATTTTTTCTTGCTTACTATTGCTATGGATACAGTTGCTTTGGTGGAGGGTTGAATGATTTTCTTACCAAGCACTATGGTATAGTAGGCAAAGCAATGGACTCAAGGAGACCAAAGTGTGACATATAAAAAGTTTGAGAGACATAGTTTCTGGGTAATTAATCATTTATTAATCATGCTGGCAGGTAATTAATAAAAGGGGTCTCTGGCTCTCTCGAATGCCAAAGACTCCTTATGAAACCCACTTAGCACTTACATGACCTTGGAAGAGTGTTTCTGAGGGTGGCAATTGACTCTGATTGGTTAAGAAGCAATAAGAAGAATATTATAATGAGAGGTGGGTTATTCTAATGAGAGGCTAGAGGATGTGACTCTGATCACTCAGTTTTGGTCAAAGAGATTAATCTATACCCATATCACCCATTTGACAAAAAGGAAAATCCACATTTTCCCAAACTTGTTTGACTAAAACACAATGGACCAGAATCCATCAATTCACCTAAACTAAAATTTCTTCACCTTTCAATCTGAGTTTTCCCTTTCATTATGAGCCCTGTACTTCAAAGTCATCCTGAATAACCTACAGGGGCTGATTTCTGAATAAGGAAATAGAAAAAGGGAAAAATCCTTGATCCTAATTCAATAATTAGTTATTAATACAGGAGAATAATAATCATTTCTCTCATCATATATATGTATATATATGTGTATATATATATATATATATATAATTGCAGTCATTTAATCTTTCTAAGCCTCAGTTTGGCTATGTGTAATTGGGATTTATGATACTTAAGACTTTATAACACTCTACCTCATGGAATTGTCAGGAAAGCACATTGCAAACCTCAAAGTGCCACAGGAATGTAAGTTATGTTTTGGCCAGGGAACCTTGGAGAATGAGAGGGGGAAAAGGCCATGGTAAGTACCTTTTACTCCATGCTTAGGAAAGTATTTTGTTAAATCCCTTTCAGACCCAGACAAGGAAGATGAGGCCACCATATTGTCACTAAGTACCACAAGGTAAATATTAGCATCAAAGGATCTGGAAATGATCAGTGGTCGTGTAGCCATACTTATTACCATGGTAACTAGATGCTTTGATGAGTATTCCATTTTAAAAATAAGAAAACTGAGATAGGTTAAAATGATTCCTGAGCATGTCCACAACACCAGGGCTCAGTTCCCTTCACTGCTAGTGCCTCAACTTAGATGCAATGTCAACTTAGCAAGTTAAGCTAAAATCTAGTTGCAGACACCTACTAGTTGTTTGAACTTGGGCAAATCATTTAACCTCTTTTTGCCTGCATTTCCTCAACTGTAAAATAGGGGTGATAATAAAGCACCTACCTTCAAGGGTTGTTGTAAGAATTAAATGAGATATTTAAGCTCTCAGCACTGTGCCTGGTACATAGTAGATACTATATAGATTATTATTATTATCGTTATACCCCATGCTCCCTTACCCAAAGACTTCTACTTTCTGCAGTTAAAGAGGGGGAAAAATGTGTTGACAGTTCAATTAATGGATTGCTCTCTATAACAGCCTATTTCAACTAGCACTGACTCTTGCTGATACAGAGAAATTAAATCAACATTCTCATCTCAAGGCAAAGTCAGTGAATTTTAAAAGGCTAAGAGTCATAAAATAGAACTAAAAAGGACCTTAGAAAGCACCTTCCAGTGGTTGTTAACTTCAGGTCTGTTAACTTATGGATGTATATGTATGTATATACGTGTGTGCATATATATGTGTATATGTATATATGTCTATATGTATGTATACACACAAACACACACACACACATATATATATACATATATATACATACACACATATCTCCATAGTGTTGTCATTCAGTTGTTACAGTCACATCCAACTTTTTATGACCTCACTTGAGGGTTTTTTGTCAGAGACACTGGAGTGGTTTGCCACTTCCTTCTCCAGTTCATTTTACAGATGAGGAAATTGAATCTGTCAGCGTTAAGTGACTTACCGAAGGCCACACAGCTACTAAGTACTGAAGGTCAAATTTGAACTCAGGAAAATGAGTCTTCCTGACTCCAGCTCTGGCTGTCTATTCACTGCACCAACTCATTACCTTATTGTTGTTACTGTTCAGTCCTTTCCATTGTGTCTGACTCTTTGTGATCCCATTTGGGGTTTTCTTGGCAAAGATACTGGAGTGGTTTGCCATTTCCCTCTCCAGCTCATTTTACAGATGAGGAACTGAGGCAAACAGGGTGAAGTGACTTGCCCCAGGGCACACAGCTAGTAAGTGTCTGAGGTTGAATTTGAACTCAGATCCTCCTGATTGCAGGACTGGCACTCTATCCACTATACTACCTAAAAGCTTTTTGTACTTCAATATAGTTGATTTCCTTTGTCATATTTTATCTTTTGTTCTAGAAACTTTAGGAGTCAGTGGGCTTCATCAACTGTCAAAGAGGTACATGACTCAAAACAAGGTTAATAATTCTTGTCCTAGATGAGTAAATGACAAACTATGGTATTTGGGCCAAATTCAGCCCGCAACCTGTTTTTGTACAAGCCTATGAGCTAACAGTGGTTTTCACAGTCTTAAATAAAGTTTAATTGTATTTTTAAAATGTAGAAAACCATTAAAAGTTCATAGGGCTGTACAAAAACAGGCAGCAGACTAGATTTGGCCCAAACATCACAGTGTCCTGATCTTTGCTCTAGTCTCACCCCTTCTTATTTGCAGATGACAGAACCAAGGCGAGGAGTCTAAGGACACACAGCATGTCCATGGTGGAACCCAGGGGGTTGACTCCCAGACTAATGCTGTTTATCGTAGCAGACAATTGGGATTTCTTCAAATGGTTTACACTAATTCTTTCTTCTAAAAGTAGTCTAGTCTCTATAAAACAGTAGTGTTCCACTCCCTTGTCATGGTGGCAGAAGAACTACAGGGCCAGCAAAATCCTTACAAAGTGAGAGCCTCTTGGTTTCAAGTTCTGTATTTCCTGAAGGTAACCAGGATAGCCACAGGAATAAGACCCTGGTAAGCCTCTTCCATTATTCTCTCTCTGTCAGCAATCTGATGCTTCAAAGGAAAATAAAATTTCTCAATGTATTTTTGACTAGTAGGAAGGCACTTCAGGTCAATACAAGGTTGAGAAATTAAGGATAGAGGTAGGGAGAAAGGAAATCACATCTGACCCTCGCTGGTAAAAAATCTTAAGCTGACTTGAACTATATAAAATAATAGGTTCGGGTATTTTATTGTTGTTTTTTAAATCTATCTAGCGTATTATTGAGTTATGCCTCTTTTTAGTTTGTGATTGCCACACTATCTTGAAAAGAATGCTTCCCAATAATATCCAGTCCATAACATCTGGTAGAATGGTCTTTTCCAGGAAAGGTAGCTGAGGGTTTCCAAGCATGCCTTTCCTGTACGCAGAGTAGGCACTTAATAGTGAGTGAATGAATGAGTGTTCTTTACATACAGGTCACATTTGATGCAGAATTAATAGAATAGCCTAGTAGAGCACATCCAGAATATGGTGGTGAACTACAGTAGATCCCTTTGACTGTCAAAATTTCCTGATTTGGGGGGATAAGGTTTCTGTGGACCATCATATCTCTACTCTTCCTGAATGAGCAATACTGTTCCCTCTTATCTGAGTGATAATTAAGAAGAGTTCAATTATCCAGAGCAGATGTTCCCAAACTTATTTGGCCTACCATCCCCTTTTCAAAAAAAATTACTCCGTACCCCACCCTGGAAATTTATTTTCTTTAACCCTTTAATATTTTTTTAATTTGTGTCATTTCAAAAAAATATATAATTTTTCTCTTAAATTTAATAATAATTTAATAATTTATTGTAAATTTGTGGGGGTTTTCCTACATTGAAATTTTGATGATGCAATATTGCATCATGTAACCATTTAGTATCATATTGTAAACAAGTCATTACACGTACATATTCTTGCCGAAGCATGCTGGACTTCTCGACAACGTGCTGCATTGTTAAGACTTGTCAGCAGACATGACCCCTGATCAGTTATAACTTGCATTTTTTGTGTTTATTTGGAAAATAATGTAATCACTACAACTTTAACTCTGTTACACAACAGATGAAACATGTACGAACAGTTTTTCAAAATTTTCTTCTCTTCTTTCCTTACGTTTCCACTATCCCCTTATTTTTATTCAATGCCCCCCAATTGCGCCGAAGGCTACCTCCACCACCCTGAACTGTCCCAGTGCCCCTGCAGGGGAGTGGTATCACCCACTTTGAGATTCTCTCAGAGAGAAACCAATAAATTACCCCCAAAAGAGATTCCCATGCAGATCACAGGATTGTCTCTGAAGGAATTAAATGACCCAAGTGGCTTAATTTCTATTAATTTACATAGTCACCTACCCCTCTTTCTTGGTAAATTAAGGTGCTAAATTTTGCTAGGGCTCACAATGCTATAAGGTCTTATTATAATCCAAAACCCCCCAATCATTTTTGAAGACATAAATCAACCTTTCTCTTTCATTCCCCTTGAGCAGCAAGAACTATCAGTGCTCCGGTGAGGCCCAGAGAATTCATGATCACATAATTAGATCTAGCAAGCTATTCCCACACAACTCTGTGAGAAGGAAAAGAGGCAGAATTCACAGATTGAGTAGGCTTTGTTTGTTTTGTGAAGTTATTTAACATCCCCAGCAAATGCTGTTAAGATTTATGAGCACATTATATATTCAAGGCATATTCAGGGGTTGAGAATAGTGTTTTTATTGTGTGTTTTTTTTCATGTTGTTGAAACCATGAATGCCACAAATTCTGGTGGTACAAAATAATTACAGTGTGGTATGTAATTTTTCCTCTGACACAACAATGCAATAATGCTGAAGTTTAAATTGCATAATGTTAGATTGAGTACTTAATATGAAATAACATCTGTTGTTACAACCTGGGTTGACACTTGTGTCAAACTGGAGTCAGGTTAAAACAGTTATTATCATGGGGTTCATTCTCTTTCCCCTTTTTGTTTACTCGGGTTGAGTAAGAAGATTCTCTGAAATTTTCCCTGTCTTGTACAGTAAAGGGATTAACTTTTGGCAGGGCACTAGAGTGGATTTGATCAATTCAAATAGGAGATTATTATAACTTTTGATTATTTGGGATCCCTAATATCTTTAAGGAGCATCCCATTGAACATCAGGTAGGTGGACTGGCATCTCTGTTATCTCTGGTTTATAGCTCAGAACACGGAGACCCTTAGAGAGCCAGGTTTAGTGTAGGCCTAACAGTATAAAGCTGCCTTTCTTTTTCATTTGATTTAAGGAACAGGAATTACTGGAACCCTTTTGATGTGAGGTAGGTGATAAGGAAAAAGGAGGTCCAGTGTGACACATTAAGCACAACAGGATAAAGGGACCCTGCTGTCACCATGAGTCCCTTCACAGCAATCAAATACTCAATGGAAAGCAATGGAAATTTTGTTTTGCGAAAACAAACAACACATAATCCTCCCAAATAGCATAATTTTTAAAAGGTGATTGCAAACAGTTGTACATATATTCTTGTTATTTAGCATTTGTTAAAAGACAGGAGAACTGTGTGCTTTACCTTTAGCAAGGATCTCTGTTGCTCAGTTGTTTTCAATCATGTCCAACTCTTTATGAGCCCATTTGGGGTTTTCTTGGTCAAGATAGTGGAGTGGTTTGACATTTCCATCTCTGTATGTGAGGTAACAATGGTGGATTTAATTCAGGTTATGTTGCTATTCATTGTTGTTTTCATTTGCACAGCTGTAGTCAGTGTCTACATAGTTGTTTTGATTGGACTTTCTCCTTTTGTAATTTTTTGACAATGCAAGATAATGGGATATAGGCATAGCAATATGGTAGAGTGGAGTCGGAGGACTGGATTCAGGTACTTCCTCTGCCACTTCCTACCTGTATGACCTTACACAAGTCACTTCTAACTGGACCTCTGTTTCCTCATTTGTAAGATAAGGGGGTTGAACTAAATGAGCTCCTTTCTAACTCTAAATTTGGAATTCTATGATTCTGTAACTCCCTCCACCAACCGTATCTAGCTGTAAAAACTTAGCCAAGTCATTTGATCTCTTTAAATTCAGTTTTCTCATCTGTTAAGTAGTAATAACAATACGTATACCTACTCTCAAAGGGTTATTGAAATTAGATAGTAAATATAAAACACTTTACAAATCTTAAAACAGCTATATCAGTGTCAGTTATTATTATCATTTTCTTCAAATTCATTCTTTGGGGATTTCCAGTGCCAAGATGGTGCAGTGAAGAAGGAACCCTCAAAAGCCCCCTCCCCCAAATTCCCCTCCAAACAACTAGAAAACTGCCTCAGAATTGATCTAGAAGTAAGGAAGCAGCCTACCAGAAAAAGTCTGTCTCATTCAAGTGGAAGAGGAGCTAGGTCCAAGAGTAGCAGCAACAGCAGCAGCCAGTCTCACAACAGAGAGCCTGCAGCAAGGCTCCAAGCCTGGGGCAATCCACCAGCAAGCCAAAACAGAGAAAGAAAATTATAGACCAATTTCCCCCAATGAATATTGATGCAGAAATTTTAAATAAAATACTAGCTAAGAGATTACAGCAATACTGTGACCAGGTGAGATTTATACCAGGAATGCACGGCTGGTTCAATGTTAGGATAACTATCAGCATAATTGACCATATCAGCAACAAAACCAACAGAAATCACATGATAATCTCAATAGATGCAAAAAAAGTCTTCGACAAAATAAATACAGCGCCCATTCCTATTGAAAATATTAGAGCGCATAGAAATAAACGGAGCTTACCTTAAAATGATAAGTAATATTTGTCTAAAACCAACAGTAAGCATTATCTATAATGAGGAATAAGCTAGAATCCTTCCCAATACAATCAGGGATGAAGGAAGGATGCTTATTATCACCTCTATTATTTAATATTGTACTAGAAATGTTAGCTATAGCAATGAGAAGAAAAAGAAATTAAAGGAGTTAGAATAGGCAATGAAGAAACAAAACTATCACTCTTTGCAGATGATATGATGCTATACTTAGAAAATCCTGGAAAATTAACTAAAAACCTACTTGAAATTATTACCAACTTTAGCAAAGTTATAAGATACAAAATAAACCCACATAAATAATCAGCATTTCTATATTTTACCAACGAAATCCAGCAGCAAGAGATAGAAAGAGAAATTCCATTTAAAATAACTGTATACAATGTAAAATACTTGGGAGTCTACCTGTCAAGATAAACCCAGGGATAATATGAACACAACTATAAAACACTTTTCACATGAATAAAGTTAGATCCAAACAATCGGAAAAATATTAATTGCTCGTGGGTAGGCCAAGGCAATATAATAAAAATGACAATTCTACTTAAATTAATCTATTTATTCAGATTTATAGAATTTATAATTTATAATATGATGTGATTTGATATAATCTAAAATTTATAATTCTATTTATTTATCTATTTGATTACTAATCAAGCAATTAAAAACTATTTTATAGAGCTAGGAAAAATAATAATAAAATTCATCTGGAAGAACAGAAGCTCAAAGATATCAAGGGAATCAATGGAAAAAAATGTGAAAGAAGGTAGTCTAGCTGTACCAGATCTCAAACTGTATTATAAAGTGATAATTATCAAAACAATCGGGTACGGGCTAAGAAATAGAGTGGTGGATCAGCGCAATAGATTAGGTACAAATTACATTGTAGTAAATGACTCTAATAATCTAGGACATGATTAAACCCAAAGATTCAAGCTTTTGGGACAAGAACTCACTATTTGACAAAAACTGCTGGGAAAACTGGAAAACAGTATGGCAGAAACTAGGTATAGATCAGCATATCACACCACATACCAAGATAAGGTCAAAATGGGTACATGGTTTACACATAAAGGGTGATACTGTAAGCAAATTAAGAGAGCATAGAATAGTTTATCCATCAGATTTATGGATAAGGGAAGAATTTAGGATTTTTATTTGCAACAAGTATCTTTGATAATGGCCTCATTTCTCAAATATATAGAGAACTGAGGCAAATTTATGAAAATACAAGTCATTCCCCAATTGATAAATGATCAAAGGATATGAACAGGAAGTTTTCAGACAAAGAAATCAAAGCTATAGGCATAAGGAAAAATCCTCTAAATCACTATTGATCAGAGAAATGCAAATTAAAATAATTCTGAGGTACCAGCTCATACCTCACAGAGTGACTAATTTGACAAAAAGAGAAAATGTTGGATGTTGGGAAATGGGAATATATGGGAAATATGGGAATATGGGAAAACTAGAACACTAATGTACTGTTAGTGGAGTTATGAATTGATCCAACCATTCTGGAAAGCAATTTGAAACTATACCCAAAGGGCCATAAAACTGTGCATATCCTTTGACAGAGAAATACCATTTCTAGTTCTATATCCCAAAGAGATCCTAAAAATGGGAAAAGGACCCACAGGTACAAAAATATTTTAGCAACTCTTTTTGTGGTGGCAAAGAATTGGAAATCAAAGGGATGCCCATCAGTTGGGGAATGGCTAAACAAGCTGTGATATATGATTGTAATGAAATACTATTGTGCTATAAGAAATGACAAGCAAGAAAATCTGGAAAGACTTACGTGAACTGATGCCTAGTGAAGTAAACAGAAACAGAAGGTGGCAAAATGAGGAGATAATGGAGAAACAGTTAAATATTACCTAGGTTAATACCACGCCCATGCTTATTAGTGGTGCTTCATAACCCTCAGTCTTAAATCATGCCTATTGTTTTGTTGTGGAATCATCTTATCTCTTTGCTGAGAGTCTTCACCATACTTTATTTGTATAAACACTTTAGCAGTAGTGTTTTCCAAAGTCTTCTGCTTTATGTTGGCCCATCCTCAGTCCAGGGACCAGAGTTTCAAAAGAGGCTTTGATGCCCAATCCTTTCAAAGGGCACTTAAGTCTTATTCTACGCAATTGAGGGAAAAATTTTTTGAGTTCCTACTGGTATTTCTTAGCCTTCAAATAATATCTATCCAATAAGATATTTAATTTATTTGGCTTGTAAGAGACGAATGTAGTTCTATTTGTATTTTTTTCTTAGTACCTGATGAGTGCTTCTTAATATAAGTGAAAGATTTGGCCATGCTAGCAATTCTCCTGCAGGGCAGGGATACAATTTGACACAATTGGTATCCTGTCTAGTACTTGGCACCTGAATCTCTATAAGCATTTCTTGGTTAGTTGATATGAATGGGCAAAAGAGTGGGAGTTCCCAAAGTGAAGGATGCAAAAATTGGAAAGCTAATGATTTGGCCATTATGCTTCTGTTCTTGATTCTCAGTGAGATACAGAGGCCCAGACCAATGGTCCGTGACCCCCAGAAATGCTTTGACTATGAATCTGCATCTCATTAGTTATGCAGATGCTACTAAAGAAATGTTTTATGAGATGAGTATTCTTGTGCCTCGATTTCTCACTCCGTGTGATAGAGTGGAGTTAATACGTGATGGAGTTCTTTGAAGAGAGCAAGGACATGGTAGTTCCATTCTTGGAAGCAGGTACTGGCTGGTTTTTCTATTTATATCACCAATACTTATCACAGTGCCTTGCATACACTAAGTACTTGACAAATGTTTTTTTACTCATTGGTTGATATTTTTGAAAAAGAAACAGTACTGTTGCAATGGGTTGAAATTCTCAAACTAATTATTCATCTTTTCTGTTTTCTCCAATACCAATTGTTTCCAGCTGCCCACCCTTCTGCTCAGTCTCAAGACCGTCCCACTGCGACAGTATCACCTCTACGTACCCAAAGCTCTCCATCCCGCCTGCCAGCTACGGGGATCAGGCCACACACCATCGTATCTCCACAGCACCTCCACCAATCCTCAATTCAGGTCGTCTCTGGAGCACAGTGCCCCAGGCCTGTCATCCCTTTGACATCAGCAGCCTCGGCCATCACACCTCCCAATGTCAGTGCAGCCAACCTGAATGGAGACATGGGCAGTGGGCCCATCGGTAGCTTGATGACTTCCAGCCCAACCAACACAGCCTGCAAAACAGAGGAGAAAAAGAATGAAAAGGTAATCAGTCCTCTGGGCAAGCCCTGTGTGTCTAATGACACTCCTATCTAGGTAGCATTAAGAACCAATGCTGCATTAGATGTACAGTAGAGAATGTGGTCTCCTGGCTTCTTTTTGCTCTCAGCTGGGATTCAGATACATCTCAGAAACAGAGAGACCAAAACCAAGAAACCTAGTTGATGTCTGGGATAAAGTGAGCAGATTTTTCCAGGTGCTAATAAGAGGAATCTGGAGGGAACAGCCAATCCTAATTTAGCTATTTTCCTGAGAAGAAAATTTGGCCTATTTAACAGATAGAAAACCTGAGGCAGGACCAGCAAGGTGGTACAGTGGATAGAGCACCGGCCCTGAAGTCAGGAGGACCTGAGTTCAAATCCGGCCTCAGATCAAATACTTGACACTTACTAGCTGTGTGACCCTTGGCAAGTAACCCCAATTGTCAAAAAAAAATTAAAAATTGAAAACCTGAGGCAGAGTGACTTACAAGAGGTAGTCATTGGCAGAGCTAAGATGAGAATCTAAGTTTTTGGACCCACAGTGTAGAGCCGGCTTGTCTATCTGCCTAACCGTACAAGTAGCTCTTGGGATTTTTTTTTTAATAAAAATGAACATCTTCCAACTAATATCCTTTAAAGATATAGAGCTCCAACTAGAACTAAAAAGACAACCTCAAAACAAGCTAGGCAGATTCTTATGTGAAAGCATACCACTCCCAGTGTTTCTAGGGAGCAGAATACCTCTTCTGCCTCCCCTATACCTTTGAAAAACTCTGGGAAGTTGCTTAACCTCAATGGGCCTCAGTTTCCTCCCTTGTAATATGAAAGGGTTCAGTGACCTCTAAGGTCTAAAGTCTAAAGCTATGATCTTATGATTCCAGAGCCTAGCTCAGTGCTTTTCACACAATTGGTACTTAATGTTTGTTGGATGTAATTAAAATAATAGTTCAGGATGAATTTAAATTAATTCAGGGTTTGGACATCCATGAATGTAGTTGGTGTTCAGAGCAGTGCTCTAAACTCTGTATATTCCAACAAAAAAAAAAAAGCCTTTGATGTTACTATCAAAGAGAAGAATGAATCTGGTCCACTGTGGCAATTTTATGTTCTTGTAGACTCTGTTTTACATTGGCATATCAAAAATCTGATTCTTTTAATTTATCTTTATCTTCTGAAAAGCAAGCTGTTTTCAAAAAAGAGAAGGCTTGTAGCTAAGAAAGGGGGCTAGAGGGAGAAATATTTCATTTCTCTTGATGACACCAGGGTGCCGCTCATGTCACTCAGATCTAACAGCTCTAAATCCCCTGGAGAATACATTTACATTCTTCTACTTTTCCACTAGATGTTTAAAAACTATACCTATAACAGAGCAAGGGATAAGTGAATAAGTAAAGGGGTGGCACACAGATGGAAAGTTTGAAATGATAGTGAATTGATACAGATGGTTTAGTCCAAAAATACTAATTTTGCCCCATATTATCTAGATAATTTGGGAGAAAAGAGCATGTTTGGACCTGAATTATTTTGAAGACAGTGGATTTGTATGCTTGGACTCTGGAATCTTTGGTTTTTTTCCCAGTTGAATCAAAGGCGTATTTTTTTTAATTATGATAATGTTGATTGATCATAACCCGCAAGCTTCTGTTGGGGACTAGATAGGGGAAATATGTCTAATAATAACTGTCAATTTGAGCTTGGGCAATATAACAAGTTATAACAGAGATTGTATAAAGAGATGTGAAAATTCTTTCTACCAAGTTTATAGAGACATCTCAACATTCCTTCACAGCAATACACTATGGGTGGCATGCTTTCTTCATATGTCCACCTATCGAAAGCCTACCTATCTTTCAAAGCCATTTCCTTTGCTCTCTCCTTCATGAACCATTACTTGGTTCTTCCTTATCTATACTCATAGCACTTTCTACCATGAACATACCTGCTTTGAGTCTATATTTCAGACCTAGGATCTTATATTTGGAGAAAGCTCAAAAATAGATTTTATCTCTCATACCATGACCCAGTGGCCTTTTAAAAGCAGTCCAAGAGCCTTAGCTTACTTGTTTATCTTTTTTAATGTACCAAGAGCTGTTTTTATTCCCTCCCACCTCCCCAGCCCTGTTCTCCACTGGGGGAAAAAAGACAAAGACAAAAACCCTTATAACTAATATGGATAGTCAAGCAAAATAAATTTCAATCTTTGCCAAGTCCGAAAAATATAAGTTTCAATCTGTACCCTGAGTCTCTTACCTTTCAGGAGGTAGGTAGCATGTTTCATCATTGTTCTGGAATCATGACTGGTCATTGCTTTGATTAGAGTTCTTAAGTCTTTCAAAGTTGTTTGCTTTTAAAATGTTGTTATTGCATAAATTATTCTCCTCCTTCTACTCTCTTCACTATGCATCAGTTCATATATGTCTTCTCATTGTCTCTGAAACCATGCCCTTCAAAATTTTTGACAACACAGTTGTATTCCGTTACATTCATATGGCATAACTTGTTCATCCATTCTCTGGTTGAGGGACTTACCCTTAGTTTCCGATTCTTTGCCATTCCCTTCATCATTTTTATACCACAGTCATATTCCATTTCATTCTCATACCATAGTTATTCAGTCCATCCCCAATTGATGGGCATCCCCTCAGTTTCTCACAGTGGCAAAGCTGGTTTAAAGATTTTTGTACATTTTTGTACCTTTGCCTAGAGCCTTTATTCACCTTGGGTACATCACTTAGTCTCTCTAGGACTCAGTTTCATCATCTATCAAATGAGGAGGTTGGATTAAATAAACTCTAAGGTTCCTTCCAGCTCTAAAGCTATGACTCTGATCATCTGTAAAATAAGAAGGTTGCATTAGATTTATCTAATCCAGTCAGAGTCTAAGAGACTCTGAGGTCTCTTAGAACTTTATGATACTTCTTCACTTAATGCATTTTTACTTCCTAGGCATAAGATCATAGCTCTATAGTTGGAAGAGATCTCAGAGGTCAACTAAACCAACCCCCATCATTTTACAAATGAGGGAGCTATTGCCAGTCATCTTGACCTATGTCTTGCCACTGTACTCCGATGACTGGAGGAGAGAGTGAGGCTGATGATTTTGCACTGCACTGCCTCACTTAAGTTCAATTCATTTACAAGTTAAGACATCACCCTCCTGATATCATTCTATTGACCACCTTCAGTTTCACATACCACTTGCGCTGTTTGCATATGATAAAACAATCAAATCCATTTAATATTCTTCATTAATGTCTGTGGAGGAGGAATGCTGGAGCCTTGGTTTTTGCCACTGCTATGTTATCCCTCCCCTGAGAAGCTAAAGCCTAGGGCCGTGGATCCAAACTAGGATGATAACTTGGGCACTGTAAGGCCCAAGCAGCCCACAGGTGCTCAATTTAATAGTTACTGCCCAATTTTTTGTCTCCATCTATTCATCTGTAGCTTGGCTGATTTGCAGTTGAAAAATCAGTTTAGCTTTTAATCCATTCATTTCTATCTAAAAGGAGTTTGCATGAGATATGACCAAACCTTGCAAATCAGCAACAATTGTGGATAGATGTTAGAGCACACTCTTAGTTTCCTACTTGACCATCTGGCCCTGAAGCCTATTTGCCTCATTAGATAGAAGATGGTATATCTCAGTGGCCTTTAGGGCTGGTGAGGAACATAATAAACCAGACTTGTAAGTGGCGGGTGGTGTTTAACAGTTCTGTAAACATTTCCATTTCTTTCAGAAAATTGCATTGCCATGGTTCAGTGAAACAGAGAAGGCTGGCTTAAATATGACTCATTTCTGTCTGTGATTGATACATTGTAGATTCAAGCTCTCAGGAATCAACATTGGAAGTGATATTTCAATGTCTGCCCTCGTAAGTGTGTTACTAATGAAAACCAGGGCTAGGGCTGCTTTCAGCATTCTCAGCCTGTTAGACACTTAACAAATATTTTGCTTTCACCCAGGGTTTACACTCTGCTAACAGTTCTCATACATCAACAGTGAGAGTTTAGTCCAATAGACGCCATAGCCCCGTGCCTTTTGATTAAATTTGTCTTGGAAGGAAATCACTACCCACATTTGAAAAACAAGAGATTTGACAACTTCACATCCTCCACCCCTGGCAGAATATGCTGCATTTGCAAGTTCCCCTGGATGTCCCTTAGTGACTGATGTGCCTGGGACAAAAACTGGCCCAATACCCACCCAAGCTGTGGTTTAGGAACGTGCTGTGTACGCACAGAATGAGAAGCTTATTCTTTCCTCCTTCACGGTCAATTAAAATTATTATGAAATTATGGGAGCATTCAGATGCCACAGAAATAGACATTGTCTAAACACCCAAGAGAATATGATGGAAGATCCTTCTCCATTTACTGTGAGCAATGTATGCAATTCATTCTTGTAGCTAAAACAATAACTTTTAGGAGCAGCTAGGTGGCGCAGTAGATAGAGCTCCAGCCTTGAGTCAGGAGGACCTGAGTTCGAATATGGCCTCAGTCACTTGAAACTTACTAGCTGTGTGACCCTGGGCAAGTCACTTAACTCCGATTGCCTCACCAAAAAGCAATAATAATAATAATAATAATAATAATAAATAAAAATAAAGTAAAACAATAACTTTTAGTCTTAAGGACAAGCACTCTAGTCTTTCATTGATAGTTTTTCTCTTCTGTGTTTCTCAGTCTGATCAATTGGTTTCTCTTAATTTGTAAAAAGGTACAAAACAATTCTACCTGTTTCTGGTAGCTTAAGTGTAGCAACCAATTGGTACTTTTTGTATGACTAAATGTATATCCAGCTCCCTACACATAAACACCAGAAGCTTATCAGTATTGTTATTGTTAGCATAAATATTGTCAGTATGTGAGCTAGGTTGTAGAAGATCTTTATCTTCTTCAGTACAGTTGAAAGGACTTTACTGACAACTGGGAGGAAGTGGGGGAAAAAACACTACCTCTCACAGTGGTACAGTGGAAAGACAACAAAATTTGGAATCATAAGACCTGAGTTCGAATCTTTTTTCTCATGCTTGGGATCCGTCTGACCTTGGGCAAGTCAATTTTTCTCCCTGACACTTAGTTTCCTCATCTGTGAAATGAAGAGTTTGGACTAGAAAGCCTCTTAGGTCCCTTCCAGCTCTAGTCCCTGGGATTCTTAAATAAAACAATTCCATCACTTTAGCATGTACTTCAGGCCAATCCTGACTTAGAATTGCACATCTGGTTATGGAACAAGAGGATATTTCTTAAGTATTTGGCACTAATCTCTAGGCCTGTGAAATTTTTAAGCTTTCCTTAGAAAAAAAGACAATGAATTCTCACTACTTCATTCTTTCTCCATTGAGACCCAAACTTTTCTGCACTGTATATTTTGGTAGTGCAGAACTTGGCTGAAATTTGATATAGTCACATTCAAATGTGTAGGAGAAAAGAAGCCATGATTAATGGACCTTCTGGGCACCTTGGAAGAAAGGAGGGTGGTAATTTCGTTCTCAGAGGATAGGAAATTCATACTGAGATATCCCCTGGGCATGGAGAAGAAAATAGGCCACAAACCTTGCTCACGCTGCATTTCATTCTTATCATGGAAAGGGCTGGGAGCATGTCATTGTTCCTTTTCTACGTAAGTGGTGATAGGGAGTATGTTCATTTTGTTGACAGACTGCACTTCAGGCCCTGCTCCAAGTGACCTCACAAATTAAGGCTGGCTGGGCCTGATGTGGGATGAAAGACCTCAAGGGAAGGGCCAGGTGCTGACAGGACTTGGGATTCTTCTTGTGGGTTGAGCTCTGAACCAGAGTGTCTTTCCTGCCCTGGGGCCCTGATAGTCTCAGATGGACAGTGTATTCCTTCATTCACAGAATCTCAGTCTGAAGGGTCCTCAGAGATCATCTCATCCATCCTGTGCCCAAGAGGGAATATCCTCTGGAACATTTTGGACAAGCAATCATTCAGCCTTTGCTGGAAGACTTCTAGTGACAGGCGACCTACTTGTCCCCCAGGCAACCCCTCCTGTTCTGGGGCAGCCCTAATTGTCAAAACATTTTCCACAGATCGAGCTTAAACCTATTTCTTTGCATGTTCTACCCAGCATTGCTTGTTTTGTTCCCTGGAGGCAAATCCAATTCATCTTATAGCCCTTGTATAGTACTTGAAGACAGCTCTGATACTCCTCTCATTCCTTGAGCCTTTCTTGTCTAGAATGAACATCCTTAGTTGTTCATTCTTTCAACCTATCATAAGATGACATGTGCTTAAGGTCTCTTACTGCCCTGGTCACTTCATTTCTGGAACACGAACCTTGTTGTCATTGTCCTAAAATGTGGTGCTTAGAATTGTATGTAATACTCCAGATGTGGTCTGACTAGGGCAGAGTACTGAGAGAAATTATTATTTCTCTCTTTTCTTCTTTCCTACTTCCTTATCCAGAAATCAACCAGTGTGGGAAATCTCTCTCAAACACTTACCCAGACTAAAGATCTAATCAAAAGTAGTAAAAGAAATCCTAAGTTTAGGCTAATGGATGGATTCTAGCTCACTGTGTTTACTCAGAAAGGTCTGGGAAAATGTGGATTCTCCCTTTGTCAGACAGGTGATATGGAAATTGATGTTTCTTTGATCAAGACTTGGGCTATCCAAGTCACATATCCCCAAGACTCTCCTTAGAATAAGCCCCTCATTATAATATTCATTTTCTCATTAATTGTTAACCAATCACAGTTGATGGCCACCCTCAGAAACTCCTGCTCTTCCAAGGGCATATAAACTGTGAGCCCACTGCCATGAGGGGTCTTTGGCATTCAAGAGTGCCACTGACCTCTTTTTATTAATAAAGGTGCTAACCTTATTAATAAAATGATTAAATTACCCAGAAACTGTCTCTCAAACATCATAGTATGCAGGACTATGACTTCCCAAGTTCTGGTTACTATACTTCTCAAAACAGCCTATGATATCATTACCTTTTGTTCTACTTTGTTGTGCCAGACATTAATTTGTATTGTGAAGCATTGCTTTCCACGTGCATTGGTATGAATATATATATATATACACATACATATATAGGCATATAGATATACATATATATTATATAGACACTATATATGGATAAAGAACTTGAATAGGAAGGAGAGGAAGGGGCTAGGTCACATTTAAGAAATTTCCAAAAATATCATAATACTTCACGGGAAGACAACAAAAAAAAAATTTAGTGGGAGACACAGCTAACCTGGACAACCTCAAAGCTAATGAATTTATTATATACTTAAAATAGATTTATGTGATAGAGATTAACAATTTGATAAACCTCTTTTTTGTTCTTTGTGTACAGAAATATCAGGGGGGCTTCAAGTTGAGAATCAGAGAAAAATTAAACATTTAAAAAAAAAAGAGCTGCCCAGCACTTTCAGGGACCCTAAGGTTTTCCCTAAAATATAAACCTATTTTTAGTTCCATTATTCTTCCATTGGCGCGTTAAGGCTGTGAATCATAGATTTCTACAACCCCTCAGGAATCAAAGTTACAGATCACCCAAAGGGGACTAGAAATGTTTTCTGTGTGTGCAAAAAGTAGCATAAAAGATACAAACTAAGAGATTTATGACTAGCAAAGGAGCTTTGCCATTCATATGTCAAGAATGAGGGATAATAAGCAGACTATGGCTGTATGGGTACCCTTGTAACGTAGAAGCCAAGAAGAAGACTGTTCTCCTCAAAGCACATTGTTTGGACTTTCAGTAAAGGACTTATAAGAGGATATAGAAAAAGAATTACCCAGGATGAGAAGACAGGTATGGATCGTGATCCTTGCCGCTGACAAAAGCCCCAAGAGCAATGAGATCATGAATCTATTAGAGTACTAAAATATTAAACTATGTGAAAAGTGATGTAACAGGAAAAAAAACTATTCCATACCATTTCAGATCTTATCTTGGTTAATATTGTGGCTATTTAGTACATGGAGTACTGGACCTGAAGTTAAGAAGACCTGAGTTCAAATGCAACCTTAGATAACTTACTAGCTGTGTGACCCTGGGCAAGTCACTTAACCTCTCTTTGCCTCAGTTGCCTGTAAAATGGGGAGATAACATCGATTTTTCCAGGATTGTTGTGAGGATCAAATGAGATAATATTTGTAAAGCACTTTGCAAATCTTAATACTCTACATAAATGGAAGCTATTTTTTTCTTATGGTTTTAATTTTTATTACTATTACCTGTCCCATAAAGACTTCTTTGATTTGTCTACCCTGAAGTGATCTCCATTTCCTCTGTGCTCTGACAACAGTTACTGTCTGTAAAAATCATTTGATGATCAGCCTTTTGTACTACCTTGTGACATTCACTGTTTTCTTCATCTATTCAGTCAACAAATGTTTATTAAATGCCAAGAATATTCAATGTACTCTGCCACACAATACAAAATATAATAAATAATAATTCAAGATCCCTGCCCTCCAGGAATTTATAAAGTAGTAGGGGTGATTAGGTATGTATGCAAAAAAATGCTATGCCAAAGCAGACTATGACGGATACTTAAGAAAATTGAACATTGTTGTAAGGGTAGAGGAATGGAGTGATCATTTCTGGACATTCAAGGAAAAGCTTCACAGAGGAAGTAGCTGAGCCCTAAAGAATACCGGCATATACAAATGTCAGGTAGAGGATTCCAAGCCCTAGGAAAAAGCAGTAGACAAAGGCTAGAGGAAGAGAACATGACACATGCTCAGGAAATGATGAATAGTTCATTCTAGTTGTATTGTAAGAATGTCTTATGGTGGGGAATGGGAATAATGAAAAATAAGGTTTTGGAGAAAGAATATTTTTGGAAAGAAATCAGGTTTGGAGTTGAGGATCAGTGAGCTGTTTACCTGGAGGTGATCTGTTAAGGCTTTGAGAAGAGGTAAGATCATTAAGGAAATGATTATAAAGCAGGGGTTCTTAATTTTGTTTTTGTCATGGTCTCCTTTGAAGTCTGATAAAGTCTTTGGACCGCTTCTCAGAAAAGTAGTTTTTTTAAAAAATAGTTTTGTTGTTATTGAATATTATTATTTTTCATATTTTTGTTTCATTGTTTTAAATAATTTTAAATAATTAAAGGAAATGCTGAATTTAAGTTAGGGATTAGTAGAAGTAATATAATTTTTTCCCATCCAAGTTCATAGACCCCCTGAAATCAATCCAGAGACAGTGTTGCCAGGTTAAGAACTTGTGTGGGAAAGAAAAAAAATATAGCCAAAAACAAAGCACTGCAGAGGGATAGGAAGTGAAATTGAAGCCAGAAAAAGACAAAATGGAGGAGGAAAACCAAGAACATTTGGTGCCATAGAAGCCCAAAGGAATTAGAAATATGAAGCAAAGGTGGAGATAGTTAACACTGTCATTGGGTACAGAGAAGTCAAGGAAGATTAAAAAAAACTAAGAAAAGGACATTGGATTTAGAAATTAGGATGTAGGTGACGAAATTGAGGAAAGTATTTTTAGGAGAATGGTGAGTACAAGAATCAGATTACAACGAGTTGAGGAGTCATGAATGGTGAAATAAAGGCCATGTGTTCACTGCTTACTTAAGAATGTTATGATGATGACAAAGGAGGAGGGGAAGAAGAAGAAGGAGAAGGAGGGACAGGAGGAGGAGGAGGAGAGGGAGGGGGGAACAGGATAATAAGGTAAGGGGAAAGTTTGGGTTTGGGGTTTTGCTTTTTTAAGATATGACTGGGTTTATAGACTTTTAATTTTAAGAATTAAGAAATTTCCAAAAAAATCATAATACTTCATGGGAAGACAACAAAAAAAAATTTAGTGGGAGACACAGCTAACCTGGACAATCTCAAAGCTAATGAATTTATTATATACTTAAAATAGATTTATGTGATAGAGATTAACAATTTGATAAACAAACCTCTTTTTTGTTCTTTGTGTACAGAAATACCAGGGGGGTTTCAAGTTGAGAATTTATAGACAAAGAGAGAAGGAATTAGTGGAGACAGAAATAGTAAAGATGTTACTAAAGAGAAAGAAGAAAGGATTGATTAACTAAGGTTCAGAAGTAAAAAGTATGGGACAAATGGCAAAAGCAGAGGGGTTAGCCTTTGCCAAAGGGAGGGCCCCCTCTTAGAAAAAGGAAGAAGAGGATGAATGAAAATACAGGTTTCCCCCAAGGATGATCATTTGAGAATCAGCTTAATCAGATGGCCTTAAGTAGCTTCTATAAAGGGATATTTACTAAGGTGGTATGGTAAGAACAGCTGATACAAAAACATTGACCTAAAAGTCTGTGACAAATAATACATATAGAGTCTATAGGAAAATGGGTTCGAAAGAGCAAAGGGGTAACTAAGTTTTTGGTTACTGGAAGTCCTTTTCTCCCATTTGTGAAGTGCTCCTTTTAGCCATAATATAGTTTCTTTATTGGACACCTTTGTGAATCTATCAATCTATGTCCAATCTGTCCTTGACTTTCAATGCACATACTGACATCACCTGCTCTGGGGATTTTACTGGAACATAAAAGGAAAATAGGAGATCTAACATCCTCTGGACTCTTCAAAACTATCAAAGTCATCCTCAAATAAGCAGGAGACAGTGTGTGAGGGAAAGAAGTTCTGGCCATGGCAGAAGATGAGATTTTTCCTTCTCCCCCAAGTAGTTCTTCCTCTATGGTTTTACTTGAAAGTCACACTTATTCCAATTGCTTGAATCTCCAATTTCTGTATGGCATCATTTCATTTCATCAAATGGCTTTCAAGGCTTTTCACAATTATTCTAAGGTCCATGATTGCATTGATTGATTAGGCATCTTATGACTTAAATCCCCTCTTTTACATCAAATTTTTAAAAAATAGGAGCCATTCCCCAATTAATAAATGGTCGAAGGATATGAAAAGGCAGTGTTCAAGATGAAGAAATTAGAGCTATCTATAGTTACATTAAAAAATGCTTGAAATCGCTAATGATTACAGAAATGCAAATTTTAAAAACTCTGAGGTACCACCTCATGTCTATCAGAAATGACAAATGCTGGAAGAAAATAGGTATGCTAATAAACTGTTGGTAGAGTTGTGAACCGGTCCAATCATACCAGAGAACAATTTGGAACTGGAACCAAAGGGCTATAAAACTGTGCATAACCTTTGACCCAGCAATACCACTACTAGGTCTATACCCCAAAGGGATCAAAGAAAAAGAAAAAGGGCCTATATGTACAAAAATATTTGTAGCAGCTCTTTTTTCATTGGTGACCTAGAATTAGAAACCGAAGGGATGTTTATCAATTGGGGAATGGCTGAACAAGTTATGGTATATTATTTTGAGGGAGTCCAAAAAAAGGAAGAGTGAGGTGGTTTCAGAAGAAACAAGGTAAGACCTATACAAACTGATGCGAAGTGAAGTGAGAAGAACCAGGGGATTATTGTGCACAATAATAGCAATGTTGTAATGATGATCAATTTTGGAAGACATGGCTACTCTGATCAGTACAATGATCCAAGACAGTTCCAACAGGATCATGATGAAAAAAGTGCTATCTACTTCCGGAGAGAGTTCTCTGATGAACTCTGAGCGCAAATTAAAGTATAATTTTCTCACTTTCTTTTTTTTTTTGCAGTATGGCTGAAATGGAAATAGGTTTTATATGATTTCACATGTATAATTGATGTAATTTTGTTTGCCTTTTCAGTCGATGAGGGAGGGAGAGAATTTGTAACTCAACTTAAAAAAAAAGAATGCTAAAAATAAATAAATAATATATTTTTTTAGATTGTGCAAAAAAAAATATTCTTCATTCACTTGGTTTTCCCTGTGTATATAGATGAGTCAAACTTTTTTAAGTGATTACAGATCACTTCCACAAGGTCCTGAAATGTCTTGGGGCTTGAATATTGTCTACACATTCTCTGCTACTTAGAGTCTTAGAGAACTGACAAAAACACTGAGAGGTTAAATGACTGCCCAGAATCACACAGCCCATATATCATGTCTTCATGGCTTCAGGGCTGTCTATCCACAATAGTATTCTGCCTGGCAAAAAGATTTTGCTAAATTTTGTAAAATATTTTCTGTTTTTCCCTTGTTTGTCAGTTTTGCATTTTCATGCTGATATGCCCTGGGGTTGATGTGCTTAGTTAGATATCTTACCAAACTTTCTTTAATTGGTTTTATCATCTATTGATTCTGCTTTATAAGCTAGTATTGCTCATAATCATCTATCATCTTTCTTTGTAAGATTTCACAAATGAGTTAATATTCTAATTTGTCGCTAACCTTGGCAGCCATCTCTCCTTTTGGTAAGTAAGTCAGATATTTGCCGACTAAGATACTCTATGGACTCTTTTAATCTTCTTGTTGTGACAATTTACATTCTTTAAACTTCTGAATAAAATTCCTATAGTCAGTGTTGTAATTTCTCTTGTCAATTTCTTATTTAAGAAATTGATTCATACTTTAAATGATTCATAGTTAAATGGTTCGTAGTTAAATTAGTTTCATCGTACACCATTGCCTTTTCTCATTCTTTTTCTTGATAAGTTGGTGGTCTGACTATATATACACAGCTGTCTCAGGAATAACTTCCACATCAATACAAATATAATATATCTGTTATATATAATTTATATTATATATATATATAAATCATTATATGTATAATGAAATATATATTTCATTCTTTATATTGTTACTTGGTGTTTGTCATGTATTAGCCACCTATCAATTCTTTTTGTAAGATTCATGATATAGAGCTTTGAGGCTTCTGAGACATCTACAAGTCTTTGACATCCCTTGTTCCCTCTTCTTGGACCTTACTTTCCTATATTTTCACTGAGGTTACCAAGTATCAGAATGTATGTTGATTTGATGTGGACAATTTTACCTATTTCTCTACCACTTCCTCCTTAGCAACTCATGTTGGTGCATTAGCTGCAATTATTTTGATGATGGTCTTTTTGCAAATACTTACCTTTGGTATTGTAATATGTGATAAGCAACTATCCCAGGAAATGTTTTTGCTGCCTCTGAGCACATGGTAAAACTCATTTCTTTGCTACTTTGAAGAATACCCACGAGCAGTCCTTCCATTCTAGCTACAATTTCCTTTTGTCTGATGGTTTCACTTATAACAAGAATGTCAAGATTGATATAATAGGTGCTCTATCCACTGTGCCTGCAATATGTCCATTTGGTCATTGGATAAGAATCTCATATTTTTACTTCTCCTTATTCAGTTTCATCTAATTTGATTCACCCCTATCTTTCTAGTCCTTTGAAATCCTTGGAGGAAACTAGTGTGATTTCATACTTTCCCAGAAGCACTCAGCATCTGGGGAAGAGAAGTTGAGAAAACAGAGAGGTTGACCAGAGTTGGATATTGGCTGGACTAGGAGAAAGAAAGAGAAACCAGGATAGGAATTATAGGTTGGAACAACATGAAAAGTAGTTGCAAGATCAATGTTGGAGACAACAAGTAACTTCAAGAAATATGAGCAGGGAGGGTTAATGGAAATACAAGACAATGTACACAGAAAAGAGAATTTAATTTCAAGATGGTAGTATAGCATTGATAAATGATGTTATTATCTAGTTTGGGACCATGTTTGTGATAACTGGAGAGAAGATATTTTCAGGATGGTGAGGGATTGGAGGTATTGATGCACAAGGATGAGTTAAGAAACTGGAGTGTTTAATATGTATTAGAAAAATCCAAAGGGAAATATAATTGCTGTCTTCAAGTATTTAGTGAACTATTACAGGGAAAAAAATTTTGACTTGGCCTTTTTGGTTCCTCAAAGCAGAATTAGGAGAAATAGAGAAAAGGGAGAACTTATAAAAGGAAAAAAAAACAGATTTTGGACTGAATTTAAGGGAAAAAATTCTGAACAGAGCTGTCTAAAGGTGCAATGGGCAGCTTCATAAGGTACCTAATTCCCTCTCATTGGGGATCTGCAGGGATGTTGTACAAAGGATTCCTGTTCAGGTACAGGTTCAACCATATGATCTCAGATTCTGTGGTTTTAAGTGACATGGAAGTCATTGGATTTTGAGGGCATTAGAGTGAGGTAGAAGAGGAGAAATAAGGCACAACACAGCCTTTTTCCTTCATATGTCTACAAAGGCATTTTTTTCTTATACTTTCCTAACCTAGAAAAAGAGATTTTGGCTCTATAACCTTTGCCAACAAAACTCTTTTGTGCAGTGTTAACAGGAATCTTTAGAGTAGTGTATGGATTCAGAGATATCCTTAAAAAGGGATCAGCTAGTCAAAAAATTATAAGGACTCCAGGAGAACAATCAGAAATGGGATGGGGAGGAAGGCTGAAATTCATGTACTGATATTCTTATATATATATACACATGTCATCTCCCTCCATTAGAGTGTAAGCTCCTTGAAGGGATGAACTGTGTTACTTTCATCTTGGTATCTTTTAGCACAGTGCCTGAAATATTTGTTGTTGTTGTTTGGTCATTTTCAGTCATGTCTGACCCTCATTTGGGGTTATCTTGTCAAAGATACTGGAGCATTTCCTTCTCTAGCTCATTTTACAGATGAGGAAACTAAGGCAAATAAAGTTAAGTGACTTGCCCAGGGTCACCTGGCTAGTAAGTGTCTGAAGCCAGGTTTCACCTCAGGAAAATGAGTCTTCCTGCCTCCAGGCCCAGCACTCTGTCCACCGTGCCACCTCACCTGATGATCAATTTATGAAAACATCTTAGAAGGAGGAAGAGTGTCTTAGATGATGACAGATGGTTGTAACAAGGTTGAAATACTTCAAATACAGTCTTTTGAGGGGGGAGGGGATAGAGGCAATGGGGGTTAAGTGACTTGCCCAAGGTCACACAGCTAGTAAGTGTCTGAGGTCAGATTTGAACTCAGGTCCTCCTGACTCCAGGGATGGTGCTCTATCCACTGTGCCACCTAGCTGCCCCATCAAGTACAGTCTTGAACCATTGTTTTAATCTGTTAGTTGCTGTCTCACTTTTCATGAGCTTGTCTTGTTTATCCGTTTAAATGAAAAGCTCTTGAGGGCAGAGACCACATCTTATTCTTTGAGCTCCCCCACTTTGCTTCAAAGAGTACCTTACATATAATAATCATTTGATATTGAAATTCTTGCTTCAGTTCATATTTAAGCCTTAACCTACATCTGCCTTTTAAAAATGTATTCCTACCAGGTCCAGAAGGTCAATTACCTTCCACATTTAGATACTGAGAGAATTTGTTTCTTGGTCATAGGATATCAGATCTGCAAGACTTCTTATTGAGGGTCTTCTAGTCCAATGGCTTCAGTTTACATTTGAAGAAACTGAGGTCCAGAGAGTTCTAGTGAAAGAACTATTTCTCATTTACGTCATCTTATCCCCAGTACCTTACCTTACACATAGTAGGTGTTTCATAAAGCCTTATTGATTAAGTGATGTACACAAGTTCATACAGCTATGTAGGGATAAAGTGAGGAGCAGAACCAGGATTTGTTCTTGTTGTAAAGTCATGTTTGCCATTTACTTCTCCAGCTCATTTTATAGATGAGGAAAATGAGACAGAGTTAAATGACTTGCCCAGGGTCACACAGCTGGTGAGTGTCTGAGGCTAGATTTGAACCCAGGAAGATGAGTCTTCCTGCTTCTAGGCCCAGCACTTTATCCACTGAGCCACCTAGCTGCCTAGAGCCAGGCTAGCTTTGTGCTCTTCCAAAGTTGTATAATGTATCACTAACTAAAAGAGGGTTCTCTCCATCCCAAATGAGCCTGGTGAGCTTGGAATCATCAAGCATAAGCAGGAGCCATGAGTGTGACAGCACAGAGAGGATATTAACCTGGAGAGAGCAGACAAAATACTCTTTGGCCACTCATACCTCTGGTTCAACTTATTCTTTCCCATTATAAATTTCTCTTCAGGTGTAATCATTCACCAAGCATTTATTAAGTTCCTTCTATGTGCCAGGCACCATGCTAAATGCTGAGAATACCAAGAATACATAATAGAGCCCCTGTCCTCAAGGAGCTTCCATTCTAATGGGGAGGAGGGAGAAAATATGCAAATACCTACGTAAACAGAAGACGTATACTGAGCAGAGGGAAGGCGATCTGTGAAGGGAATGTGCTAGCAGCTAGGGGTAGGGAGTGGGAAAGGTTAATACCTTTTACACTTTAATCAAATTAAATCATTTTAAAAGATATGACCTTACCTTTAGAAAACTGATATAGGTATGACATAAGAACACTAAAGAAACTATGGGCACCTTGGAGCTGGGTCAGTTGGAACAGGCAGTAACTAATTACAAATGGATCTCCATGGACATCATGAATGAATCTCAAGAAAATTATTTGTGAATCAATTTTTTATAAGTCCAGTTATATTTTAAGTGCACCAGGGGAGCTTGCTATTTGAAGGAGTTCCTGGGCAAATCTTTTGGTGATGCAAAGAATCCTTCATATTTATGAGTTCAGAATGAAGAAGGCAGGACACCCCTCTAATCACAGCAAACACTCCATTACTTGTATCATCATTTCCTTCCCTCTCAAAATGCAGAATGTGAAGGAAATTGCTGTAAGCTCAGTAACTTTGACTTCCCATTTGCTGCAAGCATGTTTCCAATTTTAAAACAGGCAAATGCATTCCTGTAATCACACACTAGCTGCATAAGCCTATTAAACACAGCCAGTGATGGGGAAAGATGTCACAGGGCTATTTATTGATTCACAGATATTAAAATCAGAGTCAGGAATGGGCTGAGTGTGTGACATAGCACAGAACCAAATATCTCGGTGAAAAATCTCTGTGCAGAGTTCCTCACAGGGAGTGGGACAACCCTCATCCTTTCAAGGATATGGATTCCAAATGTCAGAAAACATTCCCCTGCCAAGACCATATAAATGGTAAAAGGAAGAACTACCATAGTGTTAAACTGGAAGGCAAAAAATGGCCCCAAAGAGTCACCAGCATCAGTTGTTCCATACCAAGAAATACTGAATTTGAAAATCTCTGTGTTTAATCCCCTGAAGTAAATCCTGGTTGAATAAATCAGTCAGGGGCGATGAAAGCACACTTCCTGCTGGCTGAATGGGGAGGATTCTATTCATTGCATGAGACATAGCTCTCCCTGCCCTAATCTGGGCCAGTGTTGGCCCTGACTCCAACTGGCTCTTGCCACTGTAGAGCACTGGCTTTGGAATTAGAGTACTGGGCTTTAAATCCCACCTGTGATCACTACCTGTATGACCGTGAGCAAGTCACTTGATCACCCCTGGCCTCAATTACCTAATCTGCAAAATAAAGGGATTTGAATAGAGAAAGAGTCTGAGATTCCTTCCAGGCTTATATCAGGGATTGTATCATGAGCAAGACAATATAAAATGAGGGGCAAAAATGGCCTGAGCCCATCTATAACAATTTCCATCTAACAGTAAAATTTTAGAACTGGATGTAACCTTAGGAAGAATTTAATCTTTTCTCTTTATTTGCATATGAGAAAACTGAGGCCCAGTGTTGTTAGGTGATTTCTTCAAGGTCATGTTGCCTATTAATGGCAAAGCTAGGACTAGAAACCTGAATCATCAGTTGATTTTCCTACTCTCTCATATTTCAGCATGGCCAACTCCTTAATTGACTGTGTACTTTGAGAATTTTTTTCTACCCAGGTGGTACAGTGGATAGAATGCTGGGCGTACAGGCAGGATGACTCCTGAGTTCAGGGCTCAGACATCTACTAGCTGTGTGACCCTGAGCAAGTCATTTAACCCTGTTTCCCTCAGTTTCCTCATCTATAAAATGGGCTGGAGAAGGAAATGGCAAACCACTCCAGTATATATATATATTTGCCAAGAAAACCCCAAATGGGATCATGAAGAGTCAGACATGACTGAAAAATGATTGAACAATAACAACAATAACACATGTCACTTAAGGGTTAAGCAGACTCTGCTTGTGGAGTGACATGGTGGATAGAAAGAGAAGTAAGAATTCTACAGACAGTGAGTAAAACTCAAATGTAATTGTATAAAGCCATGGATAAATAAATCCACATAAAACCAAACTCCACATTGGGAAAACCATAAGTATAAAATTTAAAATTGTACTATTGGAAAAAATAATCATATTGGTGGAACTTCCATAGGAAAGCAAGCACATCCTGATTTCCTTGACAGCTAGGTGATGCAGTGGATAGAAGTTTGGACTTGGAATCAGTCAGATTGATAGAGTTCAAAATATACTCAGACACTTACTAGCTATGTGACCCTAGGAAATTCATTTCACTTTTCAGGAGCTCAGCTTCTGCATCTGTAAAATGGGGGGAGGGGTATATTCTCTGAGATCTAAGAACTCTAGCTCTAAATCCATGATCCTACAATCACTTTTCCAGAAAAAAAAATTAAAATATATGGCAAGCCAGTATCAATACCAAATCGAAGCATGGTAAGGAACCCAAAAGTAGAGGATTTCATTCTGAACCCCAAACCAGGCTAATTGGTTCAATCTGGAAACTATTGTTTCTTCAGCCAGAGTGATGAACTCAGGCTCTGCTTATCCTGATTCAGCGGCTCTGTAGCTTTTAAAAGTTTGACAAAAATACTAGTAACACTGACATTTCCCTCAAATCATCCTAGCCTGGGAGGGCCCTTTATCTCAGTCTCATTTCCCCATACCCACCCAAAGGAGCTGATCTAGAATGATTTTTAAAAGGTACTAAGCCTAAGGCTCTGAGAAATGCTGTTTCCCCAGCCCTGACAGTTCACCACAGTGATGGATCCAAGAAAAAATATTTTAGCCAAAAGAATTTTAACTGTGTTAAAAACACTGAAGAGAATTTCACAAATTTTAAAGAAAAAAAAAAAGAAAGACCTGAAAATGAAAAATGATTTGTGAATCACTTGGAGCAGTGGAACATCTCTTGTAACCCCCTCTAGCATGTGGGGCTTGCCAGAACTAATTAGGATTGTCAAGTGTTAGGGTTTGTTTTTTTTTTATTTTCACTCTAATAATCCTAATAGCACATGAAGCAGAGCTGTCGGAAAACCAAAAGATTTAACAATGTGGTCGTTGATGTGGAACGTAGATACTTCGGTTGCCATGAACCACTGGACACACTTCATTTCCGATGTCAAGTTAAGATCTTGCTCTATTGTCATGAAATTCAGCTGCTATTACAGCCTTTCGATTGACGTACTCCACACCCAGCTCATGAAGAAATGTGATATTTTTTTTCCAGCCCTCTGTGCCCAGAGATGACGGTTTTAGTACAAAAGAAAAACACACACACCCCGTAAACCACACCAGAAGGTAATACATACAGATGGTACTAAAAATGCATACCATATCAATATCCTAACCTCTGTATCATGACACACACAAGTAAAAATTTCTAAATGTTCAGGATAACTCTTCGATGTTTGTCTATCTTAATCATATAAGCAAAGGCATCACCAAAGATTAACTAAGAGTTAGTATTACATTTGTTAATGTTATTGGTGGTGGCGGTGGTAATGTATGTCTGTGGGGATTGTTTATTTGGTTGGAGTTTTTAAGGGGGGCACAGAGATGGTTCCATAACCACAGTAGGATGAGAGCCCCAAGCTATCATTTCACCATATGGCAAAGTCTCTCTGGGGGAAGAATTGATATTTTTGTTTGCCTGGCATGTTATATACTTAGTAATTCCTTCCAGGCCACATCTTACAAAATCACATGAAACATTTGCATATAACAAGAGAATAAAACTCATTAATCTTCTCCAGGATTACATACCCTCCTACAATCCTGTTTGCAAGCAGAATCCATTCAAGTTGAATGAAAACTACTGTATCTAGATAACTTTTTTTGAAAGGCTATAATGGATAGATCTCTGGCCAAACAGACTTTAGGTTCCATATCCAACTTTCTCCTGTCCTTCATCTATCATGTCATATAATGCAATTAAACATCAGTTTCCTTAATTGTTAATTCACATAACATCTTCCACCTACCTTTATCAAAGGAGTATTAGAAGAATAAATTACAGTAGTGATATCTAGGCTCTTGGATGATACACCCGAGCAATTAAAAAAAAATTTCAGAGCACAAACTCCAAACAGAGGCATATTTACTTATTTATAAAATGATATACATTATACTATAATACACAAAAATAGAAATTAAAAAGGATAAGGTAAAGATGAAATAATTTCTGATCATGGAGTCAATAGGAAACTTCTATAGTTTGTTAAATAGAGAGGTGACGTAGTCAGACCTGCCTTTTAGGAGAATAATTTTGGCAGCTGTATGGAGAATTAATTGGAAAGGGGAGAGAATTGAGGAAGGGAGGCAATTAGAAGGCTACTGTAGAAGTCCAGATGAAAATCAATGAAGGTAGAAGCTGTGTCATTTAAGGCACATGGACAGATAGGAGACCACTGCTTTGGACCAATCTCAGAGCCAGAATATCCAGAGTCAAGGTCCATCTCTGACACATAATGGCTGGTTGTATGACCCTAGACAACTTATTCGACCTCTCCATGCCCTAGGCAACTCTTTAAAGCTAAACTTTGCAAAGTAATTGGTGATCTACATTGATAAAGGCTCTTTATGAGTAGTTCCCTACACCAGGGACCATTTCATATTCTACCTTAACATAAAATGTGACATAAAACATAATATGAAACATAAAAATATAACATAAAACATAATATATTCTAGCTTAACCTAAAATGAGACATTATTGCCTTATTGAAATTAGCAACAGAGTGACAGTACCAAAGTAATAATATGTTCTCCTCTATCATTTGGTGATGGATAAGCTGATGTCAACTATTTCTTATTAGTAATTATAGCAATTCTCTATAATTGGGTACATGTTGTTATCACTAAGATGGTTTGGGGACTTGGGTATCTGTTTGCTATGTTTAGTTTAAGGTGAAAAAATGAAGTGGTTCCTGCTGGGAAGTAAGGAATATAAGTATAAACAGTGGTTTTCAGTTGCCATGCAACCCAGTGACCAATCAGCAGTTTGGAATCAATCTAGACCAACCCTTGACTTCTCCAGATATTGGCAGGGGGTGGGGGGGTGAGGGAGGAGGAGTATCATTCCTTAAAAATTTTTCAAATCCCCTAACCCAGTCTGATTTCTTAGTCACAATTACAAATATTTTCCTTGGGAAAATATTAGCACTCCTCATTGAGAAGTGTACCACTAACCATAGTTAAGGTATTGATGCAAGGTACTTATCCATTTCTCAGAGGCACAGCTTGTCTTCATTAATAACTACCTGTAGGTTATTCCTTAGATATCAGTTAAATGTCTGAGATGTTTTACAAAATACCTTGAAATGGGAGGTTGTGTGTGTGTGTGTGTGTGTGTGTGTGTGTGTGTGTTAAAAAATAGGACAGGACCAGAAATGGAAAATCCATAATCTGTGCAGGACTTTCTGAGAAGGATGTGTGTATGAGTCCCGATAAAAGGTCAACAAAATAAAACATAGGGTATCTCACTGACACAGACATAGTGGCATAGTGGAAACTGACCTCAACACCAGGTTCCAAGTCCTGTCTCTAACACATATTGATTTTGTGACCTTGGGCACATCACTTAACTTCTTGTGCTCTAAGCAACTCTTTTAAGACTGTAAGTTGTAACTGGGTATGTCAGCAATATGCCTACAGTCGCGCTGACACTAGCAGGACTGAGGTTAGTGATCACTGAGCTATAGCAGGGCTACAGGAAATCTTGTATTTGTGATAAGTCCCACACCAATGTGGCCAACCCTGGGAGTGAGAGACCAGCAGGCTACTTAAAGGGGGCAAATAAGTCCAGGTTGGAAATGGAGAGGGTCAAAGCTGACTGGCAGTGGAGTTTAGAGCCATCAGTGGCCACTGTACTTCCATCCTTGGGAAGATAGGGAGAGAGAAGAGGAGGAAGAGAAGGAGAAGGAGACAACGATAACCACATTAGAGAAGATGCTGATCTGCACTCCTCGTCTGGCCATATTTTGCTAAAATCAGGTCCAGACCATATCCCTATCTGTTTACATACAACCCCAACTAATTGTGTTCAGGAACTGGAAAGGACCTTAAAGATTATATAGTTCACTTCCAGCAACTTGGTTGAAGGCAGAGATTATATACACATCAAGTTCCAAGGTGACACAAAGCTAGAAGAAATAAATGATTCATTAGATGACAATGTTGAGATTGTTCCCATATATGTATGTATGCATGCATGCATGCATATATACATATACACATATGTACATATGTGTGTGCAGATGTGTGAGTATTGTGTATGTGTATGTACATGTACATTTATATACATATATGTATATATCAACAGGTTGAAACACTGAACCAAATCTGAAAAGATGAAGATAAAATTTAATTGAGATGAATGTAAAATCCTATGCTTGTGTTTAAAAAAAAAAGTCATGTGCACAAGCACAGGACAAGGAAGATATGTCTAGACAGCAGTGCATGTGAATAAGCCCTGAGAATCTGAGTAGACAGCAAGCACAGTAGGATTCCAAAGTATGATATAGCAGCCAAAAGAACCAAATTCGATTGAGCTGCAACAGTAACAGAAACAGGCTTTGCAGAATGAGGTATAGGAGAGCCCACACACCCCTCCCCTGTGAGGGCTGGTTGATCAGACCATATTTATTTCATTGTATTACATTGGTTCTGGTCTCCACATTTTAGCAAAGACAGTGACAAGCTGAAGGATAGCCAATTGAAGATGACCAGGATGGTAAGGATGTAGGAGACAGTGTCATATAGTGATCTGTCAAAGGAGCTGGGATTGTCTAGTCTGGAGCCAAGAAGATTTAAGGAGATCTGAGATCAGTCTAGAAAAGTACTTGAAGGGTTATAAAGTGGAAGGAGGATCAGACATTTTACCATGGATCAATCATCAATCAGGCTGACCAGGCTTTAGTTTCTGGAGTTGGGCCTGAAGTTAGGAAGACTGGAATTCCAGTCCAGCCTCAGATACTTGAACTGCTACCCTGGGCAAATTACTTAACCTCAGTCTGCCTCTATTTCCTCAACAGTAAAATGGGGGTAATAAAAGCCCTTACCTCCTGAGGTTGTTGTGAGAGTCGAATGAGATATTTGTAAAGCACTTAACACATTACCTGACACACAGTAGAGACTTAATAAATGTTTGCTCCCTTCTTTCATTCCCTCCTCCTTTCCTGTCTCCCTTCCTTTCTTTTTAAAATTTAATTTAATTTTTAATCTATGAAATAATACAAGCATTTCCATAACATAGTGGAATAATAAAAGATGATTGCACATGAAACTGCAAATCTATTATATACAACTTGCTATTCATTTTAAATATAATAAAGTTATAATGTAACTTTTTTCCTTTTTCCTTTTTCCTTCCCTCCCTCCCCCCCTCCTGAGAGATGGCTACCATTCATCCTTCCTTCTCTCTCTTCCTTCTTCCTTCTTCTTCTTTCCTTCCTTCCTTCTACCCTTCTTTCTTTCCTTCCTTCCTTCCTTCTTCGCTCTCTACCTCTCTCTCTCCCTTCCTCTCTCCTTCCTTTGCAAAAAGTGGGACAGTGTTTGAGTGTCTCCAATCTGCTGGCACTTCTCCCATTTGATTTCTCAGATTCATGGAAGCCAATGATATCTACATTTCAGAACATTTGAAAGAAATGAATGTGGACCTAGGAATTGAAACTCCTCACTTCTGGACTTAAATTCCCTCTCTGGGTGATAGTGGCTTTGTTCTTTACTCTACAAAGACTATTTTCACTTCTGGAGTAGCTCTGCTTTCTTCCTTTCTATTATTATGCCAGCTTCCCACAAGCAGTGGTCCTCTCCCTTTCTTTGTGTTGCTTGTTCTATTCACTTTACCATTTTTATGTCAGTTCCTTATTACCTTAATAACTTATAAGTAAAGCAACTTAGTGTGAAAGGCACATAGATGCCTTTTACAAAAAACCTACTTCCCGATGATTGTTCTTAAAGGTTTGTGCCTCTTTTTATATTCATCCTCAGCTATGTCACACAAACTCAAAATAGGGGAAACTGAAGCTTGAAACTTGAGTGGTAGTTTAGGACAAATAAAAGGTGGGACTGTCTTAATAATACATTTTATAGTTATATAAAGCTTTGTACTTTGCAAAATACTTCAATGGTCTACAGCATAGTGCATTTGCGTTTTCCCTTCGCCCTCAGACAGAGAAGGAGGGAGAGAAAGGGAGAGGGGGGAGGGAGAGAAAGGGAGAGGGGAGAGGGAGAGGAAGAAAGAGAGAGGGAAAGAGGGAGGGAGGGAGAGAGAGGGGGAGAAGGAGAGAGAGGGAGAGAGAAGGAAAGAGGGAAGAGGGAGGGAGGAAAGGGGAGAAAGAGAAAAGGAGAGGGAGGAGAGAGAGAGGGAGGGAGGAGCAGAGGGAGAAGGAGGGAGGGGGAGAGAGGGAGGGAGGGAGAGACAGATAGACACAGAGAAAGAAGGGGGAGGGATATGGACAAACATTTGTCTGCTATACTGGAAGATCTGAGTTCAAATCCTGCCTCACACTCTTATTAGTTATGTGACCTTGGAAAAATCCATTAACCTCTTTTTTATCTCAGTTTCCTCTTAGGCAAATTCAGGGAATTGGACTTGATGGCTTTTAAGGTTCCTTCCAGCTCTCAATCTATGATCTTGTGATTCCAGACTCTAACACAGCTCTTCAAACATAGGGAGTACTTGATATTTGCTGAATTAACATGTCAATTCAGGCTGGGTGTCAATTAATTCATGGGTTAGAGATCAATGAGAAGTTTTTTAAGTATAGCTGGTATTCACATCAATGCAGTAACAGTCAAGGTGGAGAACCTGCTGCCTCGAGGTCACATGTAACCCTCTAGGTCCTCAATTGAGACCCTTGGACTTCACAGAACAAATCCCATTAATTAAAGGATTTGTTCTGTAAAACTTGGACTCAGTCAAAAGGCCATTCCCAAGGACCTAGAAATGGCCTCAAAGCAGCAGGTTCCCCACCCCTGCTGAGTGTAACTTCTGTGTATTGAAGCACAAAACAAAACAAAACAAAACAACAACAACAACATAAAAAACACCATTCCTTTGATGTTACTATCAGAGAGAAGCCTTGAGTCTAATCCACTATGACATTTTTATGTTCCTATAGATCCTTTGTTTTACATTGGCATATCTAGTTATTTTAAATCTAATTATTTTAATTTAGATAAAATACTTTTTATCTTCAGAAGAGCAAGCTATTATCAAAAAGGAGTAGGCTCATGATTAAGAAAGGGGAAAAACATCATTTCTCTTAATGACTTCTGGGTGCCACTCATGTCACTTGACTAAATCCCCTAAAAAAATAAATTTACAATCCTCCTCTTCTACATTCCCACCAGATTTTTTTTAACTAAACCCATAACAGTGCAGTGATAAGTGAATAAGTGAAGGGATGGCAAATAGACAGAGAGTTTGAAATGACAGTGAGTTGTTCAGTCCAAAAATACTATTATCTGGATAATTCAGGAGAAAGCAGTCCATTTGGGCCTGAATTATCTTGATGATATTGGATTTGTAGACCTGAATTTTGACATCTTTGACTCTGTCCCCAGTTGAGTTCAAGCACTATTTTTTTTTAAATTGTTGTAATATTGACCACAACCCACAAGCCTCTATGGGGAACTGGATAAGAGAGTTGTGTCTAAGAAAAAGTGTCTATTTGTGTCTGGGCAGTAAAACAGGTTACAAAGAAGCCCGCATGTTGAGATGTGAAGATATTCTCTGCCAAGTCTGCAGTTTCATCCCCAGGGAAGTGAGCATCCCTTCACAGCAGGGCACTGTGGCTAGGATGCTCTTTCCATATCTCCACCTACTAAAAGCCTACCCAATCCTTCAGGGGCATTTCCCATATTCTCTTCTTCATGAAGCATTGCTTAATTCTTCCTCACGTGTATTCTCAGCTCTTTGTACTAGGAAGATACCTCATTCAAATTTTAATTATCATTATTTCTAAACCCATTGTATCTTTCTCATTTGTTTCTATGCTGCCTTTTGGCAGGAAGTATATCTTTTTTATCTTTGCTTCCACCTTTGTTCCCAGTCTGTTTCTCCCCTTTTCCATCAGAGAGGAATACACTTTTTTGTGGGGAAGGGAGCTGTGTGATTTAATCAGTGTAGGGGAACTCCTGATGTGAAGACACCTTCCTCCACTAATACAGGACAGCAACTCCTCTTAGAAAGCTCCTGAAGGCACTAAGAGAATAATTTACCCTTTATCACACAGTATGTATCAGAGAAAGGACCTGAACTCAGGTCTTCCAGACTCTGGACTTTCTGAATCTACCCACTATATCGCCACACTATCTCTCACACTGCACAAAATAGTCACTTGATAAATATCAATGACCAGATTAATATACCAGTCCCATATTTAATAACTGCTTCTGATAGGAATTTTGTTGTTGTTCAGTCTATTCAGTCATCTCCAACGCTTCATGATCCCATTTGGGGTTTGCTTGGCAGAAATACTGGAGTGCTTTGCCCTTTCCTTCTCCAGTTCATTTTGCAAATGAGGAAAGTAAGGCAAATGGGGTGAAGTGACTTGCCCAGGGTCACTCAGCTGGTAGAGTTTTCTTGGCAAAGATACTGAAATAGCTTGTCGTTTCCTTCTCCAGCTTATTTTACAGAGGAGGAAACTGAGGCAAGCAGGGTTAAGTGACATCCCCAGGTTCACACAGCTAGTAAGTGTCTGAGGCCAGGTTTGAACTCAGGTCTTCCTGACTCCAGGCCTGGTACTCTATCCACTGAACCACCTAGCTGCCCCCCGTTAGGGATAGGAAGCATTCCAATCGTAGCTAGAAGTTCCTAGTGTGCCTGGCTTCTGATCCATCCTGTTTTGCTCAAGGATGAAAAGAAATATGAGACCTTGTTGAAATATGCAGGAATTGGAAGCATATTAAAGTCACAGCCTGCTGTGTTTGTTGTCTCCGGTGAAAGTCAATGCTTAAATTCTCACCGAGTGTGGAGAGAGGTATTTTGGTGCGTGGTGCTTCAGTCAATTACTTACATCTAAGGACAATATAATGCAGAGGAATGAAAGTGTGAAAAACATGTGCTGTAAGAAAGTGACTGATAATAATTCTGCATTTACATGACATCTGCCATACATGGGGAACTTCAAGGCCCTTGGTTTTAATAACATATTTGTGGGAGAGGCAATAGTTATAATACATATAATTTGCCATTTAGGAGAACCTTAAGTGCATATTTAAAGTCATCTTGCAGGAAATTGCTTCACAAGAGTTAAACTTATTTACAACTTTCCTGATACTGGGAACTGAGGAGTGGGAGGCAGGATGTTTATTTTCTGTACAGGAAATTCTAAAATCATAGGACCATAGAAGGCCTTAAAGTCCAATACCCTCATTTTTTTTAAATGAGGAAACTGAGGTCTTTCTTAGAGGTTCCCTTCTTATTATTTGTTAAGGCTTTATTTTATATGTTGTCTTCCAGCAGGACTGGAGCAAGGTTGTGGCTGGGGGATCTGCCAAAATGAAGATTTTGCTATGGCAGGTTTTGTCATGTACAGTGTGATGTGGGTTTGAGGAGGGAAAATGTTGATAAAGGGATTTGGACACGAGATGTAAAAACTCAGAGAGTGGGAGGAGCTTCATATGTGTATAGATTACTCATCCTTATCCTTATCCTTATCGGAATCAGTTTCCGATCTTGATCTGGTCCTTCAAGCTAAGAGCACTGTCAGTACTGCCTGTCTTGATGAGAAGGAGGAGAAGCAGCCTTTTCTACTCCTTTCCTATATCCTCCTCCTCTGGTGGGAAAACAATCTTTGTTTTCATTTCTGCGACTTTTAAACAGCTTCTATGTGAAAGGCACAGAGCTAGTTTGGAGGGATGCAAATACGTAACTTCTCAAGTACTTAAAATGTAATGGGGAAGGGAGATATATATAGATGTAGATATAAATGTACACATAATATATATACAATACATCACATGTTATATATTGTATATAATATATCATATAATGGGGTATATACCTATGTAAAGATATATAACTATATAATATTATATATAATGTATAACTGTATAATGCTATATATAATATATATAACTGTATAACATTATATATAACTGTATAATGTTATATATAATATATAACTGTATAATTTTATGTATAATATATATAACTATATGAAGTTATATGACAGTAGTTGCAGTAGAATGGTGGAGACAAAAATCAGATTAAAAGGGATTTAGAGGCAGCTAAGTGGCACAGTGGATAGAGCACTGGGCTTGGAATCAAGAAGACTTATCTTCATGAGTTCAAATCCAGCCTCAGACATTTACCTGGGCAAGGTAAGTGACCCTGGGCAAGTCACTTAACCCTGTTTGCCTCAGTTTCTTCATCTGTAAAATAAGCTGAAGAAGGAAATGGCAAACCACTCCAGCATCTTTGCCAAGAAAACCCCAAAATGATGTCATGAAGAGTCATACATGACTGAACAACAATCAGGGATTTGGGATTGCTGTGAGGTGAGGAAACGGATACAGCAAGATCAGATTAGTCTTTGTAGAAATTGAGCAATGATGCGAAGGAGAGAGAGAAGAAAACTGCTAGCTTGAAAAGGATAAAAAAGTCAATGGAAGTATTTTTTTAGACTAAGGAAGACCTGACCCACTTTATAGGTTCCAAGAATCTCTGCATCTTTCAAATCACAAAGTATGATTTTATCAGCTTCAGAGTATTACCTTATTCCTCATGCATAATGCAATAGTAACATCTTCATGGGTTGCAGAAGTGGACAGCCAACACTTTCCCACGTTGTCCTGGGCTCTATGAGAGCTACAATACAATGCAATGGAAAGAGATTCCTAGACCCAGTTCTTGTTTGTTGTGTGACCTTGGGCAAGTCATTTTAACCTTTTTCAGCCTCCATTTTCTCATTCCTAAAATAAAAATGATTTTACAAAATTTAAGGAATATTTATTTATTAACTATCTATGTCAAGCATTGGGGAATGCAAAGACACTGATTAAACATCTACTGTCCTTAGGGAGCTTACATGCTACTGGAATAGGAATACCTGTCCTATCTCACAATTTTCCACAGGGTTCTCTTGGTAAAGATACTGAAATGTTTTTTTTTTCATTTCCTTCTCCCTGGGAGTAAGGCAAATAAAGGTTAAGTGACTTGCCCAGGGTCACACAGCTAGTAAGTGTCTGAGGCCAAATTTGAACTCAGTTCTTCCTGACTCCAGGCCTGGTGCTCTATCCACTGATCCATATAACTGCCCTAACTATTTTTGTAGTATGGGTTTGCAAAGTGTTTTACATATATGTTATCTCATTTGAATCTCACAACAACCCTGTGAAGTAAGTGCTATTATCTTCCCCATTTGAGAGGTAAGGAAACTGAGTCTAAGAAAGAACTTTGAAGCCCAGGGTCACACAGCAGGCAGATATCTGAGGCAAAATTTAAATTCTGATCTTCTGATTCCAAGTGAAAACACTGAATTCACTATGACACTTGTTGTTGTTCAATTGTTTTCAGTTGTGTTTGAGTCTTCATGACCCCATTTGGGGTTTTCTTGACAAAGATAGAGGAATGGCTTGCCCTTTCCTTCTCCAGCTCATTTGAGAGATGAGGAAACTGAGGCAAATAGGGTTAAGTGGCTCACCCAGGATCACACAGCTAGTAAGAGTCTAAGGCTGGATTTGAACCCAAGGCTCTATCCACTGTGCCACCTAGCTGCCTACAAACCATACATTTAGATATTGTGCCTTATCATCGAACATGCTATACAAAATCACTTCTGATTGTTTTGAAGCATGTGTTTAGTGACTTATAAGGTAATCAGAACTTGGCACCTTCAAGGGACCAAGAAGGGAAAGCAGGGTCTCTTGCTCCTTAGAAATTTTACTCAGGGATCTGGCATCATGGGGCTTGTCCTAACTAGAAAAAGTGTGGAATTAGAATCAGACAACAAGTATCACTGGATTTGGAGTCAAAAGACCTGAATTCAAATTCTGGCTCTGCTACTTACTACCTGGGTGTGTGACCTAGGGTAAATCACTTAACCTTTCTGAGTCCCATTTACCATATCTGTAAAACGAGAGGGTTGGATATATGGACTGTAAGGTTCCTTCCACTCAAAATACTGATATTATGATTCTTTGTGGAGCTCCTAGCCTGGCCCTTGGAAAGCTAGGTGGCACAGTGGAAAGAGTGCCAGGCCTAGAGTCAGGAAGATGAGAGCTCGAATCTGGCTTCAGATGCTTACTAGCTGTCTGACCCTGGGCAAGTCATTTAATCCTGTTTGCCTCAGTATCCTTCTCTGTAAAATGAGCTGGAGAAGGAAGTGGCAAACCGCTCCAGCGTCTTTGCCAAGGAAACCCCAAATGGGGTCACGAAGAGTCAAACACTACTGAAAAAAGACTGAAAAATAACAGCCTGGCCCTGGTCTTCATATGGGTCCAAAAGTGATCTTTCACGCAAGCTGAATGGCAGCCTCCAAATGATTTTGTGACAACCAGCTCTCCCTCCAGGGGCAGGCAGATTGGGAACCACTGTCTATCTGTGTACATAGCCTTAGCATTTTTCTGATCTTAAATTTGAAGAGCTTAAGTTTCCTGAGCCCACAAACATGAGCTAATCAGGAATGTTTGCTTGTCAGTGTTATTACTTGAATTGATTTTCTTAATTAATTTTGAATTACATGAGGAAGAACAGCACCTGACACTATTCATAGTGCTGATAACCTGCACTGTGCCATTTACACTCATGATCAACATCCTGTAGTGGATGAGATAGCTCAGAACAAGCCTGCCCTAGTCTGACATAGGTGTTTTGGGGGCGACGTAGCATTAGGGCGAATATTTTTCACTGACTCCTAGAGTTGTGCACACAAGAACACCTGGTTTGAATTGAAATCTTGAGTGTTTCCACCTGTTGGTCTGAAAAATTATCAGGTAAAAGCTATAACATGGACTCCAGAGATTCTGGTCACAAAAATGGTTTAACCAACCAAAGAAAGAGTGAAAAATATCAAGCCACATGTTTGTGCGTGCTTTGATTTTTTCACTTGTCAGATTTTTTTAATGTTATCTCCCTAGTGTGGTTTTTCAGCTGTGTGTGGGTGTGTGTGTGTGTGTGTGTGTTGGGTATATGCAGTTAGGTGGAATAACTGAAAGAGGGCTGGACATAATATCAGGAAGACCTGACCTCACCTCCCACCTCAGATATTTAGTAGCTAAATGAAGATGGGAAACTCATTTGATATCTCTCAGCCTCAGTTTCCTCATCTATAGAATAACAGTGGTAATATCACCTCCATCATAGGGTTGTTATAAGGATCAAATAAAATGGTAGATCTAATTTGTTTTGTGTAATCTTTAAATAACTTTAAAATATTAGCTTATTTTTATTATTCTCCTGTGTTTCCTGCCAGAAGCTGATTATCTTTACAGAAAGATGAGGATATAAAAATAATCAAAATGGATAGTTCCCAACCTTTCTAATTATGATACTTCCTTTTTTAGAAGTCTTTTAATTGATATCTTAGTTTTTATATCACCTATACTTCTCAAAGTGTCCTTCCCCTTCCCCTTCCCCTTCCAGAAAATAATCCCATACAACAAAGGGGAAAAAGTCAAAGTTCACCAATACATTTTGAAAATGTGGCATTATACATAGAATTCCACATTCATGTTATCTAGATTATCTTAAAAGGTTATTTCATGCTCTAACCATCTATGGATCTACAAGAAAAGAGGTTGTGAAATAAGGTGGTTACGGTATGCCCAGACAGGAGACGGAAAGATTTGTGAGAGATTAGGGAGGGAAGATCAAAAGGACAATTCAGTTTCAACAATAATTTAACTCCTCTCTCTCTTTCTCCTTAACTCTCTACATCTAAAGATGACTGAATTTATGAGCCTTGGTGACTAAAAGGATGATGGATCTTTCAATAGAAGTAGAAAAATTAAGGATGGGAACAGGTCTTGGAGAGGAGAGAAGATGAGTTTTATTTTGGACCTGTGAAGTTCAAGGTGCCGATCAGGCATCCAGCTTCTGTAGAGAAGCAGGGGGAGAATCTCTCTCATTTCTTTTCATTGGAGCCAAGCTTTGTCATTATACTTTGTTAAAATTTAGTTTCAACTGTTTTGTTGCTATCATTTCCATCTATGTTGTTGAATGACTACATTGTGTTTATTGTTCTCCTGATTCCGTTTACTTCACTTTGCATCAGTCCATATTAGTCTTCCCATGCTTTTCTGCATTCATCATATTCATCTTTTCTCATAACACAGTAATATTCCATCATGTTCATGTACCACAATTTGTTTAACTATTCCCCAATCTACTTTATCTAAAGTGGATACTTGGGTATATATTTTATTTCCATTTCTTTGCTACTACAAAAAAAGTGTTGCTATATTTTAGCACATATGAGGCCTTTTTTTTAGTCATCAGGATAGCTGCTTGGAAGTAGAATTCCTGGCTCAAAGAGTATGAATATTTTGGTCACTTTCTTAGAAGAGTTTTCAAAATGCTTTCCAGAATGCTTGGACCAATTCTCAGTTCCATTAACAGTGCACTAGTGTGATTATGAGGACCAATTTTTTAATGGCAAAAATAATTTGCCACCCACCACTTCATAGTATTTGTTGATGTTGAAAATATATAGTGACCAAAAGCTATTATGGATTCAGTAACATTTGTAAATTAATTTGTTTTATTAACCACAATAAAATCTATATACATTTGGAAAATCCCAATACATATGTGAGTGAAATATTATTATTCCATTTACAGAAGACAGTTTGCTTATTTAGTCATTTATGAATCCATTGAAATAATTCTGTAGCACCCCATGTTCCCAGGGATTCAAAGTCCATAGGTTGTTAACTGCTGATGTAAATTTTACCTTACTATTCAGAAAGTTACCTGAGGAGATGAGTACATTATACATTCTCAAGAAGTAGTGGTGCTTTTTTATTTTAAGCTATTTAAGAGATCCAGTAGGAAGCAGTGCATTGTAGTGGCTAGATTGCTGAGTTTGGAGTCAGGAAAGACTGAATTCAATCTTACCTCAGAAACTTCATAGCTATGTGAAAGTCACTTTTCTGGACCTGTTTCTAAAATAGGGATAATACCTACCTCACAGGATTGTTATGAGGATCAAATAAGGTAATGATCAAATAAGATTAAAGCACTTTACAAAACTTAAAGGAATACATTTAAGCTTTGATGACTTAAAACTGAACTAAGATTTTTTGAGATACTCTATATAAATGTCAGCTATTAATGAGGAATGTTAGCTATGGAGGACCTTGAAAACTAGGAAGAGAGTTTTGAGTTAGCATAATAGGCAAGGGGAGTCATTATGAGTTGTTGACATTCAAAGAGTGGTGTTTGAGGAAGATTAGTTCTGCAAGGTATTTTGACAGGATATTATAATATCAGAGCTATGTATTATTCATAAATGTTTAACAACCAGCTCTCAAAGGGGGAAAAAGTATGGTTTCTCTATCAGTTCTTTAAGGCTAGACAATCAACAAATCAAATCAAACTTGATTTGTAGTATTTTACCAATTTCCAAGGTGTAAATGCTCACACTGAAAATTTAACATTTGGTTTTCAAGAGCCTGTCTGAGCTGGCCCCAGCATGCTGCTGGCTGAAAAGAACCTCAGTCAAACACGGTTATTTTAGAGATGTCCATAGGGGGGATGCAACTGGCCTATAGTCACATGCTGAATTAATAAAAGAGTCAAAGCTAGAACCTAGGCCTTGTGGCTTCTAGTCAAGTATTTGAAGGGCTGACTTATGGAAGGGGAGGAATCAGACCAGCTTGGCTACCAGAGGGCAGTACTAGGAGCAATGGATAGAAGGCTTAGTGTAAAAGAAAACAACGAGAGTTATCTCATAGTAGAAGAGGCCATCTTGGGAGATGGTGGGTCCCTCATCACTTGAGATCTTTAAGAAGAGACTAGGTGATCATTGTCAAGTAGATGTTATAGAGGGGTGTCTTTTTCAGGTGTGGTTTGGATTAGATGCTCTCTGAGATCCCTTCCAATTCAGGAAGTCTGTGATTCTATGAATGTATTACTTTTTCCCATTCTAGCCCATTGAAGAGTTATCCTCATACATCTGTTTCATTTAAAACCAAGCCTGGAGAGTGCAGTGAGCTTGGCATACCTGACTAAATAATAATGTATTTAATCTTTATTCCATTCCAGAAATCCTTCAGAAGGATGCCAGATTTTACAACGATTTCATCTGAATGCCATTTCACTTAATCTAATAATTTATGGCAGAATGATATTTGTGCTAAAGAAATCACGCCAAAGGCCTATTTGAAATCCAAATGGAAGATGAAGTAATTACAACAGGATAAAGCTGTAACACACCCCAGACACATCATAGAAGAGAACAAGCCAAGTTGTTCAATTGTCTTATCTCTATCCATTCTTCCTTTCCCCTCTTTTTTCTAATTGCTTTTGTGTCCATTTTTAAAGGCATGAATGTTGTGCTGTAAATTCTTCTGGGTTCAAGGGGGTTTTCTTGCTTTAGTGAGAAGATAAGAGCGTGAGGGAGAACAGGCAAGGAAACAAGGGTTGCATATTGCCTCATGGGTTCAGATGCTGAGTCCAGAAGAATTTATAAAGGAGAATTCAAACCTCAGCATTTTAATCCTATCTCATTTAACAGTAATATTCACCCCGGCACACATAGATACATACACATGCAATAACCCAGTTAACTCATCCAGTGCTCACCCAGGAGAGATAGCTCCTGGTCAGACGACTTGAATTTTCATCTTAAATTCAAGCTAGTCTATTCCAGGATCACAAACAACCCCACTCCATTCCAGTGTCACCCTGAGAGTTTGGAATTAAAACCTACAAGACCTGATGATTGAGAACGCTGTTGTATTTATCCCAGAAAACCATCTGTTGGGAAGCCAACAATTTTAATGCATTTCCATGTCTATTTATCAAAAGTCAACAAACATCCCACTACGGCCTCTAAGAGCAGAAGAACAAAGGACATATTTCCCTAGGCCTCCAAGCTTTCCTGATGCTTCCCCAAGCCAGTTCATTTAGACCCATCCCCACTGTGAGTACTTGACACCCTGAACAAGGGAGAAGGTACACCAGGGGAATGCATTGGCCCAGCATCTGTTTGTGTGCTTGTGTTTCTGGCTTGTCATCTAACCCTTGTAGCTTCCATGGCTTCATCACAGACAGCAGACACATTGACATGCTCATAGTCTTCCCTCCCACCCACCTGTTTTCCCCTGTGTATTTCACCTGTCCGAGGAGCCCTCATCACTTCAAGTCAGTGAAGTCAGCAGGGGAGGCAGTGGTTTCACAAGAACCTATGTGTTCTGGATCTGATCTCACTACTCTGATTTCTAAGGGGCTTTGAGAAGAAGTGACAAAGCTTTCTGAAATATGAAAGGGAGGCTGCTCTGGAAAGTCACAAGGTCAGAGAATTTAGATGTACATATGGGGATACACACACACATGTACACATACACATACAGTGGGACAGTCCCCCCAAGGTCCCTTTTCTTCCCCACAAGCACCCTGACTTGATTTACTGAAGATTTGGGGTTTTGTGTGTGGTGGTGTATATACGTGAGTGTCTTTTCTCATAAAGATGTACTTCTGCTGTGGCTGCTACTATTTTTTTAGGGGGAGGGAGGAGAGGAGAACACGGAGTGCACCCTAAGAAAAAGATTAGGTTTTATATAGATCCTGATAGTAATGTGCCTGATAGTAATGCACTGAGGAAAAGGTAACTCTGGGGTTCTGAGTCAGCTGAGCCTACAAATACAAGCTAATCAAGAGTGTTTGCTTGCCAAAGTCATAATAGAGGTTGGTGTGTGTGTGTGTGTGTGTGTGTGTGTGTGTGTATGTGTGTATGTGTGTGTGTGTGTGTGTCTAAACCTTGACTTCACTATCAGATGCAATACTTAATTGATTGAAAACATGGATGCAATCAAGAACGGTGAATGTATTCCACTAGGGAAATGTGGCAACAATGTGTGAGGCCTCAAGTTGGCTTATGGCCTGGATTATAGGCAGAATAACACTGTGGGTGAAAAGGCTGCAAAAGTGGAGAATATCAAAAATATAAGACTGACCCAGAATGGATTATGATGATAACATGTCCAAGGCTAAATAGCAGTATCTTGACTTCCTATGGACTGAACACGACCATGGCTTAAGTGTACCTTCTGTTTAGAAACCTAGTGTGACATTATGGTGGCCATCTACATAAGCTGTGCCTCCTTTGGGGTTTGTAGGGTGTGAACAGATCTTTCCCATTGTCACAAGAACCAGTGAGGCTAGATTTAAAAATGATTTCAGTTCTTCCCTGCACTGTGGGATGATGAGCACAAACACAAGCTGGAACTTTGAGGCCAGGAGTAAGGTCATTCAGTTTTTCCCTGGGCTTGCCTCACTAACTTCTCCCTTGAGCTAAGTATCTCTCTGTAAAACAGATTCCTCTCTGAAAAGAAGCAAAGCAGCCAGATTCAGCTTCAGGGAATCCACTGCTTTCCAGGTTGCAAGGTGGGAAGGTGGGAAGGAAGAAAGAAAGGAATAGTTTACAAGCTTCATGTACAAATCCCCTGGGTTTCTACAACATTGTGATGACCTGTATCACCTCTGCACCAGAGAGAAAAAGCATTGAACTCATATGTATACATGAACCAATACACACACACACACACACACACACACACACACACACCCCAAACCACAACAACAAAAAACATAGCTCTGTTAGACAGTGATTCAAACCTCAATATCTCTGGTTTCCCTCTTGGAACCGGAGTTAAAACCCTTAGGAAAGAAACAGTAAGGTGACACAGAGCTGCTGATGGAGGAATTCAACTCAGCCAATGATCTTAGCCCATATTTTGTCTTTAACACCATGAAACAACTCTAGTGGAACACTGATAGGGGCCTATTACCCACCCCCTCTATCTTAATAGGTCAACCATGTGGATAGTGGGAGAATACACCAGACCAGGTGTCAGAATTCCTAGATTCTAATTCTTGTTCCACTCCCTAAGAGCTTTTTGACCTAGAGTAGCTTCTCTGAAAAGCATTTTCCTCACTGAAAATGGAGATGATAAACATTGTGATTATTTCTTAAGGTTATGAGGATGAAATGATAAAATATATCATGAAATACTTGGCAAACTGGAATACTGTAGAAAGGTGGTTATTACTTTGTAAAGCTGGTATGGTATGAAGTTATTGAAATTTAGATAAGTGGTTTTGTAGCAGGGTTCTGCAATATCATTCCAAATTGAATCCAAATTTACTTAACTCTTCTCTGACCCCTTTGCTCTCAGAGAGAGATTGATCTAGACCATGGTGGAATTTTGGAAAACTTGAAAACATTAAGGTCGATTCTCTCTCCCTCCCTAAGAGAAAGTGTGCTATAATTCCGTGTTGGGATAAAACTTGGGTTTGTGGAGAGAGGAAATAATCACTTCTCACTCCTCTACAGATAAAGAGACTACCAACCCCTGCAAAAAGGGTTTCTCCACTCTTAAACAACCTCAAAAGAAATGTAGATGGGGCTTCTCAGGGCAGCCACACATGACTGGTCATTCTCTCATGGCTCCTGTTACTCTTCCTGTGAAGGCTTTTCTATCCCCTTCTCACTCGTGCTCCTACTTCTTATCATTGCCTAGTTTGTTTAGAAGGATGACAGAAAGCTTTCTGCAAGCCCCTAAGTAGACTGGCAGCTGCTTAGCCAGTCTCTCTTTCAGCCAGGCGTAAGCCTGAGGCAGTTGAAAGCTTTCTCTCTTTCCTGACTGAGAATACATTCCCCAGCAGGAAGAAGAGAATTGAACTAATTATGATCAAAGCATGACTGGTACCAAATCCTCTTGGAATAGATTTACACAGTGGAAATTTTCCCCAACTGCTGGTTGAAATTTCCCCACATATGTCCCCCCCCCCAACTATTACTTCTAATGAAATATCACTTGAATATTCATGGAGATTTGTGATAATGGTTGGGAAAATATGATAATGAGTGTCAGGTTTACTGACAGGACTAAAGGACGCATCAAGTATTTGATCCTTCTACAGTAGTCAAGACTGTGTAGATAGATGGATGAGCTCCCAGATTGGAAGCAGCTTCTTGGGTAAGCAATTCAAATGCTTTTTATGACCTCTAATGGCCTCTTTAAGCTTCCTACTTCCATCTCGATAGCTCCCACTGTATTTTTCAATTCCTTCTCTTTCTCTAAGTTCCCATAAAACTGTCTAGCTGTCTCTTTGACACATTCAGGCTTGTACTGCATTGGATTCAGTGGACTTTCTGACAAATTTGTCCTTTGAGTAGAACCCTTCCACCCTAATCCCCAGTTATGCCTTAAAACCTAAATTGAACCTCCCAGATTCTAAATGCCCCATCAATGTGAAATGTAATCTCATTGGATTTTATGACACTGCTGTTTGGGTTGATTGTATTAGTTTATCTAGAAGTCATGGTTCTAGTAAAAAAAATAAATTCAAGTTCAATTTTTGGCTTCCTTCTTCACAACAGACAGTCTCTACATCTATTATTTGGAAACCTCACGTACATATAGCCTATTGTGCATGGTACTGGTATTTTTTGTAAGCTCTTACAAAGGAAGTCTGTTAGAATTCATGTCATCCTTATTTCCCAGTGCAATGTAGGTGTGATGTGTATGCACAGATATCATTCTCCATATCCCAAAGATCATCATGCTGATACTGTCGCTAGCTAGAGTCTATTTTATCACAATAAAATTCAAAGTGGGGCTCAGCCAAATTTCTAAGGTTAACTTCTTTAGGTTTTATGTTTCTAGACTGTATGACCTGAAAGCCCTTTTCAATGAAAATATGGGCTTTTTTGTGTGTGAGAATTACCTGTGAGATCAGTACCTTTTAATTCATCAGTTGCAAATAGAAATTAAATTAAAGCCATTATCCCTTTCAAATCTTGCTTTTGGATTCTTACTGACATAACTAAGGAAAGTAGTTGCTAAATCCTTCCATGATGATATTCACTATATTGTATTTACTTTTAGTCCCTCATTCACATGGTAGGGGGACCTTTCTCACACAATGCTTAATTAGTATAACAGGAAGGTATAAAATACAAATACTGAAGGGTTAGAAAGTTTTGCCTCAGTCTTAGAGGTAATGCTTTTTTTATCTCCAGCATATCTCATGGAAAACAGGGAAAGATTCAAAACAAATATTCAATTATTACAGCCTGTTGGAGGAAGAGAGCAGAAGAACAATGTGTGATCTGAATCTATACAGCCTGTTCATTGATTAGCCACTATTGCTTCCAGCAGGCAATGTCTATGTCAATTTAAGACCTTTATAGCATTTCTTCTGAATTCTCTATTTTCCTTCAACATATATATGTGACACACACACACACATATATGTATGTACATACATACATACATCATCCCTCAACATTTATGGGTTTCACATTTGAAGTTTTGGCTATTGGTAGGTTGGTCATCAATAATTAAGTGGGAATTTCTGGAGCTTTGCAGAGTATTACAGAAAATCATAGATGATGCATGTATGTAAAGAAAACAAAAAAATTTTAGTAAGTCATAAATACTATATATTATTAATTTATATTTACTACCATAAGTACACATACATAAATTTGTTACAAATAATCAAATTTTCTTAAAAGTTTCAGTGCTCTGGAAAACTACAGGTTACCCACTCTCTTTGAGAATGCTGCTTCTTTGTCTCTCTACCATCCAGACTCATTCATGTGATTTTCCCACGCCCTGACCTTTGTATCTTGCGCTTTTCATTGGAGAAGGAAATCCATGAAGCAATTGCTGCAGTTGCAGCTACACTTATACCTGTAGCTGCAAAGACTCTGTATAATGTGTGAAATACTAATCTCTCACGCGTGGAAGTTGCAACTTTTTAATGGGTACAGTAGTTGTTTTACTTGTGTGTTAAATAAATATGATCAGAATTATTAATAATAAAACTTTGGGTAGGGCCTAGAGGTATTCATGGTTTTTCACATTCATGGGGTCCTGTGCCCCTAACTCCCGCTCAAGTCGAGTAACAACTGTGTGTATATCTATATCCATATCTATATCTATGTCTACGTCTATATCTGTGTCTATGTCTTTAACTATGTCTATCTAGATATAGATATATACACATATACAAACATAATACGTACATACACACATTGTGTGCTAAGCCTTCATCCATGTATATCCATCTTGGAAGGTCAAGGTCTAGTTGCAATCAACACAAATGCTAAGATTGATCACTCTTTGGCATTTAATTGTCTGCCATCTCCTTTGAGGTGGAGAAGGCTGTGTATCTCTCACCCCCGCAAAATTCGATGTATAGCTTCATTGTATCTCTAGTTACTCAGAACAAAGAGGAAAGGGAGCAAGAAAGGTGCTAGGGCAGAGGAATGAGGGAAGGTATCAGTGTGCCCTTCTTTGAGAGCCTAACTCATCATCATCCTTACCAACATTTGAATACTTACTGTTTTCAAGGCACTGTACTAGATGCTATTAATATAATGCAAGGGAGGGGCTAATATTCGTATTACCTTTTCTCAAGTAACTTAGTTATGGGTTCTTAACCTATTTCCCCTACTAGATTGGTGAGGAGATGCCATATACACATATGCATACACATACATGTATATACTGTGTGTGCACACACATGTATGTATGTGTACATACATGTGTGCTACATATGTTTACCACATGCGCACTCTATCTATGATAATAATGCAAGTTAGTATATAACAGATGTCAGAAGAGTGGTATAGACAGTAATTGCTATAAGTCTTCAAAGAAGAGAGCACTGTGGTCTGGGACACCTAGAAAGATCATTCACAGAGCAATTGGGACTTGCAAGAGGGTATGATTTAGCTAAAGGAAGAAGGAAAAGTGCATTCCAATCCCAAGGAATTGCATATAAACAGAAAGAGGGTCAGGCATGTGTTCATTATTTTCAGGGGATAATAAATAGATCACTCTGACTGCTCTAGAGGGGATTGCATAGTGACAGCTAAATGGCCCAGTGGATAGAACACATGGCCTGGAGGTCAGGAATACCTGAGTTCATATCTGGCTCCAGACTCTCATTAGCTGTGTGACCCTGGGCAAGTCACTTAATCTCTGTCTGCCTCAGTTTTCTTAACTGGAAAATGGGGATAATAATAGCATCTACCTCTCAGGGTTGTTGTGAGAATCAAATAAGATAATATTTATAAAGATGCCTGGCACATTGTAGGTACTATAAAATGATATCATTATTATTATTATTATTATTATTATTAATTATTGTTATTTTGAGAAAAGTCTGGAAAGTTATGATGGCAGATGAACTTGAATAGAGCCATTCTGTGGAGTTGTTTCTATAGGCAAGGAAGAAGTAATTGGTGGGTTTTGTTTTGATAGTAGAGGGGCATGATCTGTGCCATGCTTTAGAAGATTAATCTGGCAGTGGTGTGCAGAACGGATTGGAGGCTGAAGAGATGGGAATTGGAGGATAAGATAAGAGACTATTGCAATAACAAAGTTATGTGGACCCTGGAAATAAACAATGTAATGTGAGTCAAGGAATTGTGGTATCATATTATCTACAGCTTTGGGAGATCTCAAGGGCCTAAACCCCTTACCAAACCCCTTAACTTTACAAATGAGGAAACTGAGGCATAGAGATTTTGTGATTTTGACCAAGGCTCCACAAGTAGTTAAATACTAGAGGAGTGATGTGAAGCTGGGTCATAGAAGCATAGATTTAGAACTAGAAAGGACTTTAGAAGCCATCATATATGCTCATTTTGCAAATGAGGAAATTGAGCCTAAAAGAGGCTAGTTACTAATGACTAATCCAGGGTCACACTGCTATTAAAGTCTGAGCTGGAATTTGAACCCAGCTTTTACTGACTCCAAGTCTAGCACCCTATCTTCTCTGACGTGTTACTTCTCAGGTCTGTGGCAGGTGAAAGATGAAATGATGGAGGAAACAAAGGTTCATGCTTTACAACATACCAATTTATTAAGCAATACGTGCCAATTGCCTAACAAATTAGGACCAGGCCCTTTCCTCGCCTTAGGTTTGAATCCCAAATACATGGGGAGACAGATTTTTATGCATTAAAACAATCAAATAAGACCTATTAATTAAAAGAAAACAACCAGGATAATGTGACTTCTAATTGGAGGAAAGATGAGAGACTTTCCAAGTTGAGAGGAAATTTATTTCCTGAATTCAGAAAAAGCAGCATCCCACTGCCCCTAAGTGTCTGTGAACAATCAAGGAAACATGAAAATGATAACTGATTGATCAATATGGGGCCAGTTTTCAGATAAGACATATGGGTTGCTTGAGATGTACAATTGTGAGAAAACAGCTTGCATCAATCTTAGCATGTGACCAGGTTTCTGGTCAGCATAACCTAGGTCCTTGGTTAAGAGTCTCTAAGCAGCAGGTAGAGGTGGTCCAATTTCCCAGTCATCATGCAAGGCTAGGTTCAAACAATAAAATAAGGTATTATCCCAGTTCCCATGATTGAATAAACATTTCTCACAAGACAGCAGCTGGTCTAGAGCCTGGGGCGGGGAACCTGTGGCCTGGAGGGCTCAGGTTCCCCACCCCTGGACTAGACCCATAATTGAGTAGAAAGGGACTTGAGCAAGCTCCAGAACTGAGTCACAAGATGGAGTCAGTGTAGTTCACTCAATTCCCACAATTAACCACTTGTTGTCCTAACCCTTTCAATCCCCTGATGTCTTCTGACTCCAAGCCAACAAAGACCTATATTCATGTCTTCGCTCTGCCACTCAGTACTTGAGTGACCAGAGGCAGTCACTTAACTCCTTTGTAACCTGGGCTTCAGTTTCTTTCTCTGCATGATGAAAATCTTTGACTGCCTGATCTCTGAGGTCCTTTGCAGCTCTAAATCGTACTCATGGATTTACAGTAGTGGCAATAAGAGTGAAAAAGGTGGGGAGGAAATTACATAAGGGCCAGCTGAAGACTTTTCATGCTGGGAAGGATGAACTGTTTTGTACTGTCTGCCAACTCATGAGCACTGGTATTGGGCAATGGCGGCTACCTCTTGCTGGTAGTGAGAGAAGCAGCACAGCGCCAGCAGCCCCTATCTTTGGCATGTGATCCAAGGAAGGGCAGCTAAGTACAATCTCTGCTAGTGCATTCTGAATCCCACAGCAGTGTTTTGGCCACACTCTCTCTGGAAATTTCTCAGAGCCTATGCTGGTCTTTTAAAAATTCAATTTTTTATTTCTTTGCCCTGTGGTGTAGCATTTGGAACTACGTTATGACATCAGCCAGTTTTCTGGCTGTTGTTCTGTATTAGGACAACAAAACTGACAGGGACAAACCTGGTTGGATATGTGTTGGGTTTCCCAGGTACATATTGGCATGAGGCCTGAGTCTTTATAGGCCTGTCATTCCATTGCACATCACTGATTGCAGAGTGGTTCAGAATCCCCATAAACCAGTTAACATGCATTTCTTTGACATCATCCTCAATATTTTACTATAACTAATCTGTTCCAGGAACCAGCATCTTTAGCTGTCTCTAGGACATCTCCATTTGTATGTCCCATTATACCTTAAACTCATGCAGGCCTAAAATCAAGCGCTTATCTTTCCCCCCCAAAAAAAATCTGTTCCTCTTCCTGACTTCACTATTTCTTTCAGTGGCATAACCAAAGTCTACCATTTCTGAAATCATGATGTTGTCTTTGACCCTTCCCTGCTTTTGCCTCTCTGATCCATTCAATCCCCCAGGTCCTCTTAATTCCACTTTTGCAGTATAGTCCTCATGTATATTTCTTAATCTCTAATCCAACTGCTAAGAACCTACTACAACCCACCCTCATCACCAGCTGCTTAGGCGATGGTGATAATCTCTTAAGAGATCTTCCCCCTTAGCACTACTTAGTCTACTCCAATCCATCTCTTCCCTAGCTGCTAGATTTTTCTTTTATAGCTAAACCTGGTCATATGACTACTCTGCTCAGAACCCAGCAATGGTTGGTTCCCTATTGCCTCCTGAGGAAAGTTGGAATTGGATGTGCAAGGCCATCCTCAATCAAATACCACTAGCCTATTTTTCATTCATCTCACCTTTTTGTACCATAAACTTCAGTCTGATAGACCTATTCACCCTCCCCCATCTTTTCTTGCCTCTACATCTTTGCTCCTACTATTCCCTATGGTATGAATTCATTCCCCTTCCCTAACTACACTCCTTCCCACCCGTCTGTTGAAATTCTGCCTATGTTTTAAAGGCCAACTTAGGAAGCCTTCTCTGATCTCTCTCTCCAACACACTAATCAGTAACGGCCTTTTCCTTCTCATACCTGACATAGCACCTCATAACTCTCTTATAGACTTACCATATGTTGCGTTATTTTGCATTATAGCTATTTGTGTGTACTTATGCTTTCCATGAGTACAGGAAAACTGTCTTAGCTAACCTTTGTATCTCACCCTGAAACTACCACAATGTTTCTCCACAGTGTTCTATACACATTGAACACCCACAGCTTGATACATATTTGTTGACTCTGGATTTATTTAGATACTTTAGATAATATGTATAACCTTCTCAGGAACCAATTAATTCTGGTTTCCAGATTTCACATTGTGTCTTCCTCTATTGCACAATTGGTCAAATATAACCACTGCCTGCCTCCTTTTGTTGATGAACAAATGCTTTTGTTGAATTAACTAATGGCCCCAACATGCTATCATCAAGTCTGATCTAACTTATCACCTCAAACCTTTAGATCCTAGAATCATAAAAATAAGTTGCCTAAGTGACCCCATGGTCTGGTCCACCAGTCTTCAAGATAAGTGCATTTCTAAGCCATATACAAACCCATTCTGGGTTTGTTTGTTTTTTGGTTTTGTTTTGTTTTTTTGCTCTCTCTAAAGAACTCTGAGATTCTCCAGTTTCCCTTAGTAATTCATTGTCACATTTTACAATGCTATCTATCAAGAGATCCTTTCTTAATTTCTCAGGTTGTCCCAGATTACTTGTCAAGGCCCAGGTCTGCTAACGATATTGAACATTGTTCTAACAGATGACAGTTACAAGAGTCTTGGTGTTATTGCTTCTTGCTCTTCTATTGTGTCTGATAAACTGGGACCATATTGTCCACTGACTGCATTGCAATCCAAAGCTCCATCTCAGTCCTAAAATCTAATCTTAGTGACTCTAGCACAAAGCTGTGGGCAAGTTGATGCTTTTGTGGCTAATAATTCCTTTCCAAATTAGGATGAGAAGAATGTTGAGGAATGACAAGCATCTCTTCTTTATCTGCCTTTTCCTTAAAAAACTCAATCTGAAAAAAAAAACAGCCTTAAACTGCCATCTCCTCTGATTTCTGTTCCCCATTATTTTTAGGGTATCCATTTTCTTTATTTTCTGTCACTCACAAGTATTTTTAAGAAATGTTTTAGTGCTTAAAATACCCAATGGTCCAAAGCCCAATTTTTCTGTCTCTTCTAATTAGCTTTCTAATTTGTTTGTGCTTTTTTTAAGCAGGGTAGAGAAATAAAAGATCTATCTCAGAGTATATTTTCAGGCTATTTATATTGTTATAAACCTTCTGCTTATTACTAACAGTAACTGTGTGTATCTGTGCTTAGCCAGCTGTATGCCCTTTCCCCCATCAAAATTTTAACAGGGCACAGATTTTAATTGCTTGTTCTCTGTCTCCTTTAGGACGGTTCATGACCATAAAATTCCAATCAGAATGCTTCTGGGTGTGTCATTTTGCCTTGGAGTCAGACTCCATAAAACTAAAGGAGATGTTATTTCCCTTAGTTGTTTTTATTTTTTCCCCATTTTGAATATTTGAGAGCTTGTTAAATCCCTCAGCCTTATTTGTCTGGCTGAACTCATAGGCTTAGATAAGGACTGGGTCCCTGGCAGTGTTCTTTTCCTCAAAAGACCCCATTGCAATTTTCCCCATTCCTTCCTTAGTTTTACAAATGAATGTTATTCCAATCAATGCTTAAGTAATTAAAAATCCTCCACTATCCACATTCTGACCTTTCTTGAGGCCCTTGTTATCTGTAACCTTTTTTCCCTCTAATGTAACCTCTAAGAATTATTTGACTGCCTTTTTTGCTTCTTTCAAAATTGTATGTGCTGTGTCGGCTAAAAATATTGATGTCATTTGTCAAATCATCAAAGGGCAAGGTAGAAGAAAAAAATTAATGTAGAACATTCAACACACTGAAAGTAGTAAAAAAAAAATTAAATTAAAAGCCCTAGGGTCACATGAGCAAAGAAATTGGTTCTTTGCAGTTGCTGTCCAGCATAAAAGCTCAGTGTCCTGGAGAATAGAATAGAAACACCGCCTGTCTTTTTTTGTCCTCCAGACTTTTTTGTTCTCTAGCTTTCATTTCTTTATAAAATTTAATTTAACATTTTCAATGAACAAAAATCTATTTTTCTAACCCTCCCCCCTTTGAAAAAAATCCTTGTTAGAAATATGCATATTCAAAAACAAAACCAATTCCCACATTGACCAAGTCCAAAAAAATCTGCATCTCATTCTGCCACCTGTTTCCATCATAGCCATTATGGAAAGCAGTTTAAAATTATGCACAAAAAGTTATTAAACTGTGTGTACCCTTTAACTCAGCACTATTAAGCCAATACCCCTAAAAAAGATCAAATACAGAGGAAAAGAACTCATATGTACAAAAATATTTATAGCAGCTCTTTTTGTAGTGGCAAAGAACTAGAATCTAAGGGGGTACCAATTATTATGGAATGGCTGAACAAATTGTGATATATGTGGATATAATAAAATACTGTTGGAACATAAGAAATTATTAATGGAATGGCTTCAAAAAATCCTGAGAAGACTTGTACGAACTGATGCAGAGGGAAGTGAATAATACCAAGAGAATAAATTATGTGGTTTCTAAGGACAAACAATTTTGAGTAGCTTAATAACTCCAGCTTTCATTTCAGTTGAAGGGAATTTTCAGTACCCATGTGCCAATTTTAGTCAAACAGAACTGTGTTTTGGTATCTGCTCAGCTTTTGGGTAAAAGGAAGATTGGAATTGGCACCAGAAGACTTGGTTTTGAATCCTTGCTTTTTCACTTACTATCTGTGGGACCTTCAACAAGCTATGTAACCTCCCTGGGCCTTCATTTCCTCATCAGTTTAATGAGGTGGTTGGAGTAGATCTCTGAGGGCTCTTCAAAGCCCTCTGTAAATCATGTGGGCCTAAGATTTACAAAGGTGCTGACTGGTATACACAATGAATTCTTGTATTTTTATCCTTTTTGTGGATTGCCCCTAGTAGGTTTTATATATCAGGCCAGCTTCCATTGTAAGCTTCTACTTCCAAATTTCCTCATAATTAGCACATGCTCAGAGAAGGCAAACCAATTATAATATTAGCCAGAAAACTGTAATTAGAAAATAAAATCTGCTAGGGAGAGAACCATGAGCCACAGCTACCCTCCATTAGCATGTGGCATTTTCTAATGTCACACATGACAGGGGGCAACACAGTGTAGAGCAAATTGTCTTCCTGAAAAGTTTTATACAAATCAAACCTTTTATAACTCAATTCCTTTTCCTACAGGTTTGATTTAAAAAAAAAAAACTAATTAACAATCTATTTTCTCTCCCTCACACCTTTCCCTCACCCCTTGCCAGTGGGAAAAAATAGAAAAAGAAAACCCTCGTACTGAATAAATGTAGTCAAACAAAACAGATTTCTAGTTGGCCATGTCTAAAAAAATGTATATCTCATTCTTCATCTAATAGCTAGCATATATATAGGACTTTAAGTTTTACAAACTTTATCTCATTTAGTCTCCATTAACAACTGTATGAGGTATTATCACCTCACAGTATTCATATTGCTATTATTACCCCCATTTTACAGGAAACTGAGGCAGGCAGAGATTAAGTGACTTTCCTGGGAACAGGATTATGAGGCTGAATTTGAATTCAGGTCTTCCTGATTCCAAGTCTAGTACTCTACCCACTGAGCCACTAAGCTGAGTCCATTTTCATTCCACACATATTTTATCATAATTTGTGATTCACCTTCAGTTGTCCATAACTGTGGATGTTGGAGATTGGGTTCTTGTCCAAGGACAGGTTGAGCTAGACCCAGCGGTATGCTAAAGCCATCTCCAATGAGAGCTGATTGTTAAATTTTCAGTGTGAGCATTTACATCTCTGAAACAAGAAAACACTACAAATCAGGGTTTGATTTATTCTTTTGTTAATTGTCTAGACTTCAGAAAATGATAGAGAAAGTGTCCATAAAGCACATTAAACTTAGAAGTGTGTAATGTGTACATGTAGTTTTCTGGAGAGATGTTAAATACTTATCAGAACATCCTTGACTAGATCTCTTAGGTCTCTTCCAACCCTGAGATTCTATGATTCCCAAAACTTTAACTATAACTTCTTTTGTTTTCTTTTTTGGAGGCAATCGGGGTTAAGTGACTTGCCCAGGGTCACACAGCTAGTAAATGTTTGAGCTCAAATTTGAATTCAGGTCCCCCAGACTCCGGAGTTGATGCTCTATCCACTGAGCCACCTAGCTGCCCCTATGACTTCATTTCACTAGCCAATCTGTGCTATTGGTAATGATCTACAAAATACTATAATGCCCTGGGAAAACTGCTATTTAAGGAAATCATATGGTAAAACATTTTGCAATATGAATAACTACCCTCTAAATCACATGTTGTATACATTGCCATTTCGAGATGGTGGACTTAATTAAAGGAAAGCAAGCCTTTACGTATCTCTCTTTAAGCACCAAAAAGAGGAAATATGGATAGCAGAGGAGCACTCAATAAACAGGAAGACCTGGGTTTAAATAAATGGCCAGGCCAGCTGTATGACCTTGGGCAAAGCACTTAAATCTCAGTTTGTCATCTGACAAATACTTTCTCTGCCTTCCTCAAAAGATTCTTAGAAGAATCATATGAGAGAATTAAGAACTATAAAGTCTTCCATAAATGTAAGGAACTGATTATTGTCTAGATTTTTATTTTTCTGGATATAATTCATAAGCTCTTTTTTATTACAAGAAGACATTCTATAAGCATTTATTAAGCACCTACTATATGCCAGAAATGTTAGACTGAGATAAGAATACAAAAAAAAAAGAAGCTGTCCATTTGTCCTCAAAGAACTTCCATTCTATTGGGAGATAACATACATCTGTGTATTGATATGTACGAAAGGTATATTCAAGGTAACATTGGGAGTGGACTACCCTACCAGGTAGTGAGATCAGCAAAGATTGATTGAGCTAAAATGAACAGGGCTAGGTATTTTAAGAGGCAAGGTGTATGTGGGTAACAGAACAGTTTGACTGAACCACAGAATGTAAGAAGAGGACTGATAAGTAATGAGACTGGAAAAGTAAATTGGAACCAGGTTACAAAGAGCTTTCAATGCCAGACAGAGAAGGAAGGCAATGAATAAGATGCATAGTAGATGTAAATAGGAATCAATTTATTATTAATATTGACCTGCACAAGAAGTAATGTAAAAGATCTGAGAAAGTATTATTATTTATTTAAACAAGCATATATTAAGCACCTAGTGTACACCAGGCACTGTGCCAAGTGCTTTACAAATATTATCTCATTTGATCTGCATGACAACTCTGGGAAAACTAGGTGATATATTTTCCCTTTTTTTCAGTTGAGGAAACTGAGGCAGAGGCTAAATGACTTGCCCATGGTCTTACATCTAGTAAGTGTCTGTGGCTGAATTTGAACTCAGGCCTTTCTGACTCCAGGCCCAGTGTTCTATCCACTGAGTCACCTCCCTGTCTCTAAAGGATGTATTCAACCAGAACTAGAGGAAGACTCCTAGCAGAGCAGATGAAGCACATAAAACCGAGTCATAGAATTTCTTTGTTATGAGGGACCACCATCTAATCCAACACACCAAAAAAAGAATTTGATCTACAAAATACAACTCCTTCATGGTGCAACGCAGGTGCCAAACTCAAACAGAAATAGGAGCCACTAAATCTTACCTAAGGATCCTTGCAGGCCATATAATGACTTAGAAAATCACATATTAATTTATTACATTATTATATTAACTAACGACTTAGAAAACCACATAATGAGTTCTTTTGTTTTTTATTCATTTTCTTAAATATTTCTCAGTTACATTTTAATCTGGTTCAGACTTCACTTGGGAGTGTTGTAGGGTGGTACCATGTTTGATACTCCTGTAGAAAAATTAAGCGATTCTACTCAAAGATTTCTAAGGGAGGTCTGCCCACTACCTCCCCATAACTCCTGTTGTCTTTGTTGAGTCATTTCAGTTGGGTCCAACTCTTCATGACCCCTTTTGGTGTTTTCTTGGCAAAGATACTGGAGTGGTTTGCCATTTCCTTCTCCAGCTCATTTTACAGATGAGGAAACTGTGACACAAACAGACTTAAGTGACTTGGGTCACACAAGTAGTAAGTATCTGAGGCTGAATTTGAACTCACAAAAATGTGTCTTCCTGACTCCAGGCTGGGTGCTCTACTCACTATACCACCTAGCTGCCATAGACTCTAGGCAACTTCTAATTGTTATGAAGTTTTTCCTTACATCAAGCCTTTTTGTCTCTTTGCAATTCTATTCACTTTCTAGTTCTGACCTTTGGGTCTAAATAGAAAGATATAGACAATAATGCCAAAGACAGAAAAAATAGACCTAAGAATAGTTCAGAATGAGAGGGCATGGGACCATAGAGTGAGGACTGCTCTATTTTTGTCTTTGTATCACCAGCACCTGGCACAGTATCTGGCATATAGTTGGTACTTATAATAAATTGTTATTGATTAATTTATTGCAATAGGTGTGGGTATTTATCCTCAACTATAAGCTCACAGATCCATATAAGAAACTCTACCATACAGAGTTAAGTTTCCTGGGTCCTTGCCTCTTACTCACTGTAGTCTATCATTCACTTATTTGTCAAATTGTTCTTCCTAAAGCACAAGTCTGACCATGTCATGCTGCACCTATTCAATAAATTCCAGTGGCTCCCTACTGGCTTCAGGTAGTAATTTAAATTTTAAATCTTGTTTGGCTTTTGAAAAGACCTTGAAACCTGACCCCTTCTTACCTTCCCAATCTTCTTACATCTTACTCCCCTCCATCTATCAATCAGTGACACTGGCCTTCTTGCTGATCCTTATACATGACACTTTATCTTCTGATTTGGGGCATTTTCATTGGTTAACCCCCACACCTGAAACTCTCTCTCTACTTATCTTGCCTACTTAGCCTCCTTCAGATCTCAACCCACCTTTTACAGGAAGCTTTTCCTAGTCCTCCTCAATCTTAGTGCCATCCCTCTGAAATTCTTTCCAATTTATCCTGTATCTATCTTGTTTGTACATAGTTGTTTACCTGTCATTTCTTCCTCCTCATTAGACTGTGACATCCTTTAGGGTTTTTTTCCCTTTCTTTATATCCCCAGCACTCAGCACAATGCCTGGCACATAGTATGTGCTTAATAAATACTTGATGACTAGTTGACTTAAGAATAAATCGTTTCCTACATTGGTCCTTTTATGACCTCAGTAGTTAGTGTTTGTGATAAGAATACCCATCCATTATAAGAGTATGTATTTTGTAATGTCCCCATATCCCATTTTTTTGTTCAGTCACTCAAAAAGCCTGGAATTTGATCCTTCCTTGAAGAGGGAAAAGGTATGTTGCTTGCCTCAGAGATCCCTGTCAGTTCATGTAATAGATTAGAGCGTAATTATAAGAAGGTAGTTGAAATTTATGCTATCAAGTCATGTCATAATGAGGTCCTTCAAGTATGCCATTAATCAAGAAACTGTAGCATGTGCAGCAGCCACACCCCAGTAAAACCATTTCAGCAGACAGGCTAAACCAGGTTAAGGGTAACCAACAGGCTTCAAACCTGTCACTGAGTTAGGAGGGTGTCTACACCAAGCATGTGAACACTTCCCCCAGTGGAACATGCAAGTGAGAACAATTTGTTCCAATGGTCACGAAAGTGACTGAAACAGGTGCTAGGGAGAGCTTAGAACTTGGTCTGGCATCAAAGACACCAAGGTCATCCGCTGCATCCTGGGCTATGGCCAGTCATCTTGATTTTTGTCTTGCCACTGGACTTCAATAACTCAGGAAGAGAGAGCGAGGATGGCGACTCTGGGCAACTCTGCCTCACTTAAATCCAATTTACATGCTAGTCAAGACATCACCTGTGATGCCACTGGTCTTCTTCAAAAAATGAAGAATGAGCAACAACAACAACCATACCCTGCAGTGGAGTCCAAGGCAGGCTGCCATTTTACTATAGGATCACAATGAGGTTTCTATGTACTGGGCTTTAAGAGATGAACCTTGGTTTGTAAATTTGATTAAGTTCCCTCGAGTCTTATGTAGATACAGGAGCAGGATCCAAATCATCCTGTATTTCAATCTGGGATATGACTGGCTTGCCTTTAAATGTGGTCAGCTGGTCCTTCTCAAGTTAGACTTTTGCAGGTCAATTGTATACATATAACTAAGTGGACTAGACAGAGCTCTTCTGCCTCTCAGAAAGTATGCAAAAGTAATCCAAAGTAATCCTGCTCTCTCACAAATAAAACTATTGAAACTACACGCTGGAAATATATAATGACAAACCTTGGTTCTGGAGAAGAGATATGAGAAGGCACTTCCCTGCCTCTGCCCACCTTCATTTTCTCTGTAGGAGTGAGGAAATACAGGTGAACAACTCTACATATAACATCAGATCTTTTCAATATGTTGGTTAGTTTTGCTGAACTATGTTTTTCCTCTTTTTTTATTATTCATTAGAAGGGATTATTTTCTAGGATGGAGAGAGGGAAAGAGATACATTAGGAAATGTCAGTGATGTAAAACTGAAGACATCATAAAATCTTATTTTTAAGAAGTAATCCTTCTCAAGAGAATAAAAAACTTAAGTCAAAGACAGAGGTAGAGGTAGCTGAAGGCTTATAGGAAGGTTAGAACAGTGATCTCCTATCTAATGTAACAGGATAGTGGCTTCTTCCATGCTTCTGGGACCTTGACAAATATTAATATAGCCCACATCCCATGTGGAAACCTAGAAAATCCATTTTATTCCTTAACATAAGAAAACTTTTAGCTTAGACTGACCGTAAATTGTGTCCTCTTAAAAAACATTTTGTCCTTATGAGAGATTGGTCCCATAATCATTTTTTTTTCTCTGCAGTGCTTAAAGTGTCCATTAACTAATGCTTAACTGAATTACAATGGAACAGCCACAAAAGGAAGTGTGTGGGCTCATCTCCATAAATATTAAATGAATTCCTCATGAGCAATGACTGCAATTACACTGAATTCCAAATGAATTTGTAATAATTGGATGCTTAAGATGTTATAGAAGATTCCATTTTGGAAAGCAAAACTTTTGGAGAGTGTTCACCAGTCACCCTATCAGTCCTTGCCAAAGCCAGATAAAGAAGCCAATCAGTCATATTTAATCAGGAGTGACTGATTCAGAAATATTAGCAGTCAGGCTTTAAAAATGAATGTGTACGTGTGTGTATGTGTGTGTATATATATATATGTGTGTGTGTGTGTGTATGTGTATGTGTATGTATACATAAATACATGTATGTACGTATGTATATGTGTGTGTACATATACATTGCTGATCATGAAGCTTTTCTGAAAATGCTATAAATGATGTGATGGAAAAATTATTTGAACAACTGAAAAAATTGAGAATTATGGCTGTTGGTATTTATATGATTTAGAATGTCATATCACCATAAGGGTAAGGCATAGATTTCGAGCTGAATGGAACCTGGAGGCCATGGAGTTCAACCTTCTCATTTTGCAAATTTGGGGCAACCAGGTAGCACAATGGATAGAGTGCTGGACCTAGAAAGACCCAAATTTGATCTGGGCCCAGACACTTAGTAGCTGTGTGAGCCTCTTAACCTCTGTTTGCCTCAGTTTCCTCACCTATAAAATGGAAATAATGATAACTCCTATCCCACAGAGTTGTTGTGAGGATCCCATGAGATAATAATCATAAAGTGCTTAGCACAGTGCCTGGCACATAGTAGGTGCTATATAAATGTTGTGTTGTTGTTGTTGTCGTTATTGTTATTATTATCATTGCAAGTGAGGAACTAAGATTCAGAGAGGTTAAGTAATCTGCCTGAAGTTATATAGGTAGTAAGTGGCAAGTTCTGGGCTTCTTTATATCTCCGACAGACTCTAATGTGACAATGCTTTCTTGGTGAATAGTAAGAACTACTAGGCTATCTGCTAACTGTTTTTTATCCCTAGTGATGAAGCAGGCAGGTTACTGGATTTAATCCACCCAACCTCAATGCTATTAAATCAACATCTTTAATGATCAACTGTGATTACTGATTAATGATCATCCCCTTGTTCAGAGGTCTTCAGTCAGTCAATAAACATTTAAGAGCCTGCTATGTGGCAGGCAGAGGGGTAGGGGAAGAGGAGAAACGTGGGGTGTTTGAGAGTGATGAAAAGGTTTAGAGGAGCCACCGTGCTGAGTGAATTAATAGTGAATATACGAAAGGATTGCCTTGCAGCATTGAGGGCCCATTTGAGGTTACATAGGATAAATTTGTAGTGGACCCAGTCATAATAGTTTCACGATTTTCTCCAGCTTTGTTCAGAAGTACATGTAAAGGAACAAAAATAGGTGGTGGGAGTAATCCAAGGCTGAGGCTTGGCAGGGTAAGATCAGTGACATGATAATGGGGCAAAGAACTCAAGAGAAGATAGGGTCTAACTGACATGGTCATGATGGGGAGAGTGTAACTAATGCAGGAGTGATAGCCTGGGAAAGAACAAAGGGATTGAGTGATTAGAGGTGATGGGTTGATAAAGAATACAGTTTGGGTTTGGAAGGCAGAGGGAGATGTGAATGAAAAGAGATTATGATCAGATAGGAAAATTTCAGAGATCATGAACATGGAAGTGGTATAATTTTGTATGATGGCAAAACACACATCTTTGTGTGCATTTGAAATGGGGTAAAGGAATAGATAATATAAAGTGAACAAGTTGAGGAAATGTGAAATTTGGGCTTTTAAGGGAGTATCATTCATTATATATGTTGAAGTCTCCCAGTATGAGGGCAGGAATTGGGAAGGAGAGAAGGATTCTGAGAAAGGCACTGAACTCATTAAGGAAAGAAAAGAAGGGTCCTGGAGGTTGGCAGACAACAGCTACCAGAATTTTAAATGGGTGGTAGATATGAACTGAGTAAACCTCAATGGAGATTAGGTTATTGTGTGATGGTGGTGAGGAATGGATTCCCAATAAACCCACTCAGCATTTTAACCTCACCACAAATGTTGCCCCAATCTAATTTTCCAGCCTTATTTCTAAGCCTTCTAAACATCTGGAATACCTTCATCTCTTACCTTTCACTCAGGAAATCCTGTAGCTTCCTATCCTTTCAGGCAAAGCAGAGGCCATCTGTTCTGTTATTCCCCCAAAGGGAGGTGTTCTCCATCCTCTGAATTCTCCTAGTCTCACAACAACCCTGTTTGGTGGGGGCTATTATAACTCCCATTTTATAGATAAGAAAATTGACTTGTACATGGAACATCCTGTTTCGAACTATCTTTTCTGTGTGCATTTTGTGTCCCCTATTGAGCTGTGGGGCAGCCAGATGGTACAGTGGATAGAGCACCTGGACTGGAGTCAGGAAGACCTGAATTCAAATCTGGCCTCAGACATTTACTAGTAGAGTGACCCTGGACAAGTCACTTAGCCCTGTTTGGCTGCCTGGTCCAACAACTTCCAGAAAACCCCAAGCAAGCTATATACAGGATAAATAGGAAATAATTAAAGAGTGAAAGCACTAGAATCAAGAAGGTAACTCAAAAAAAATTTTTTTAATTAAAAAAGAAGGTGATTGAGTAGATAAAGCACCAGAGAAGACCTGAGTTCAGATATGACCTTAGACATTAGCTGTGTGACCCTGGGCAAGTCACTTAACTTCTCAATGCCTAGGCAGTTTTTTAAGACTGTAAGTTAGAAAGAAGGTGCCAACCTCCATTGGTGGAGGGAATATATTCATCCAGGAGGACCCTCTACCAATGAAATCATCAGGTCCGGTCCTTATCCTTATCTCCAATTAGTAGCTCTCTGCTACTAATTAGGATAAGATTATTCCTAGAGAATATTTTAATTACATTGTCTTCCATTTTGCCAGAGTCCATTTTCCTCTGATTGTAAGGGCACCTAGACATCTGATATAGACATGCTCTAAGAGGAAAAATGTGGTACATATATATATAAAATGTGTGTGTGTATATATATATATATA